>NW_006204037.1:1192167-1249667 GCF_000334495.1 Tupaia belangeri chinensis
AAAAAAAAAAAAAAAAAAAGATGATTGGCCCAGTCTGTGGTGTGGAGATTAAGGCAGCTGGATCCCACATGGCTGACTGAGGTTAAAGTATAGGATCCAAGGGTTTAAAACATATACCAGGCATGTATGTGTGCATGCCCAAAATTTCAAAAGGAGGGAGAATTGGAGGAGAAGGGATTGAGATGTGATCATGCCACATTGTGGTGGTGGTACGAGGTGCCTTCTTTCTCTCTTCAGCGAGTACACTGGTAAATTTATTTTTAATAATTTAATTACATTCAGTGTACTCCTTTGAAAGATTTAAGGATGAGCATAATACCTTTCAAAAATATGGTTCTAAGTGATTACAACAAGATTATAAAACTTGGTTTTCAAGAATTAGTATCCCTAGGATATTTAGGGATATTTTTCCCTAAATAAAATGTAAGTAATCTAGGCACTGAGATAAACCAGGCTTAATTTCTTCACTGGAATCTAAGTCTTAGCCTATTTGTATCCAATGTATAATACTGAGGAATTTAAGATTTCATCCATTTTCCAGAAGCATTTTACATATACTTGGTGAAATCATGCAATTAGCAGTTACTAAGTCCTACACATTTGTCCTTTTATCTCTTGCAATCATCTTTTCCTTTACAACCCCACTGTCTAGCTACTTGACTAGTACAGGACTTCATTAAACTCATGCTTGCATGCTGTGATCGTCCCCAGGTCTCTGATTCTTTCATGCTTTTTTGCTTCTCTTCCTGGAATTTAGAAAAGATTTCCAGGTGATTTTAACAAACAGACAAGCTGTGAACTACTAGCCTAAGTGCTTAGCACACCATTCATTTAACTCTTAATTATACCTTATCATGAATCTAACTCCTTTAACGGCAGTGATTTCTGAGTTTTGCTGCTCTTAAACAAATAGTTGCCTTTTAATAAATACTCACTGTTAGTTAAAAGTACTGTCTACTTCATGTTAATTTCCCTTTCCATTGGCTTAACTGTTTTCTATCTAAGTGCCATGTCTTCCAGAAGACCTCTGTATCTTGCTTTGCATCGACAGCAAGGATATACTAACATTTTTTTCTTAATGTTCTCTTTAGAGGTGTCATTTGATGCTTACACAGAGAGATAGAGACCATGTGTGAGGGTGGCTCTCTTAGCTTTACTTTTTCTTTGTAGGGAAGTAGCTAAAGGGATCTGTCACACATGTGAACCTTCCTTTCTTTGAAGGTCTGATTTAAAACCAGATCAGGCTACATTTTGCACTAAGGTATCTTAAAATGCAGGTGCGACTGCCCAAAATAACACTTTGAGCTTTAACTGAACCTTTCATCCAGTAATACCAAAACGATTTAGCTTTCACTTATAAAAGCCTTAGAAAGCTGGTGGGACAAAATATCCAATTGACATATAAATAGAGATTTATTGCATTAAATGGTTGGTGATGTGTTTCAAATCTCTAAACAATGGAACAGATGAGCAATGAAAACTATGTGGCTTCTTGCAAGCTGTATCTCTGAACTGTGATATTTAATCTTCAAACTCTTTAAGAAAAGTTAATCCTCTTTACACCTTTTTTTTCACACTTTTTTGCTGAATTCTGGAGTTACAGCTCACAGATACTTGACTAAGTTCAGAACCCAATAATTTCTTTTCCCCTTTAATTTGATCAAGCAGTAGCATCTATTTTATGTTACAAAATAAATTCATTGACTAAATAAATCAGTATGGACTTCACCTGTGGTGAGGTGAGAACTTACTTATCCAATTAATTTTTTTCCTAAAAAATTATTATTATTATTTAAAAATTTGATCATAGAGTGACAGAGAGAGAATAGGAAAACAAAAAAGCAAGCCATCAGATCTGGGGCTTGAACCATGCTCAGCCATGTGAGAATGTGGGAGTCCAGTGACTTAACCCCTTTACCCTACCTGCCGGCCCCCTATCCAATTGAATTTTTTTAAAAATAAAGTTGCTTAGATGTGTGTTTATTTTTTAAAAAAAAATTATTTATTTAATTTAATTTATTATTATTCTTCAATTTTACCAGACAGACACAGAGAGAGGGAGAGTGAGAAAGCAAGCCATCAATCCAGGACTCAAACTGCAGTTGGGCATGTGGGGGTCCAGCACCTTAACCACCATGCCACCTGCTGCCCCATACAATTGATTTTTAAGTGAATGATAAGTCACACAAATCTGTTGGATTCTTCTGGGGCAATTAGTATTTAAATCTCTAGCTTGCTACTATGATTAAAAAAAAAAAAACCCTGCAAAAATAATATTTTTCTGATTTCTTATAATCACTCTTTCTTCATATATATTGCTGTTAGCTCAAGACAGCTAAGCAGAGTGGGAACTGGAGTGTACTCCCATTTTCTCATATTTTAAATCTATTATAAAGTAAATAGTTGCTATGAGCAAAATGTGTCTGAGGAATCAGACTATGTTTTTTATTTGTTTTTGTCCCAGCATATTGTTTTTTTGAAATTTTTTGCCCCATTTCAATGGTTTCTTTGAAGTCTTGCTTTGACCAGCTGCTGAGTTTTTTGTGACTGTCCATTTACATCACTTTAAAAAATGGTACATAAATGAAATTCAAACAAAATGAACAGTACTTTCACATTGTTTCAAAATCAAACATGTTCCTAAGGAATCTGATTTGTGGCAGATGGAGAACAAAACCTTCCAGAGGGAGGGCTGTTAAATGAGTCTTAATTGTTTGCACATGAAAATATAGTGACTAAGATTGTGTGCACAATTAGGCACTTAAACAAAAAGGACTGGCCATAGAAACAAGCTGACATTTTTGCAGGCAGAGCTAGTTTCTCTGAATGCAGACAATAAAGGGCAAGTTAGTAAAAGAAAATAATCTTAAGAGAATAATTTTTACTTCTTACTTATGTTTTGCTTTCAATTATAAAGATGATTCATTTGCCTTCAAAACTCACTGATGAAAGTGTCTTAGTACAGTCAAGAAGAAAAATGTTTATTCAAGAATCAGTATTTCTTTTTTATTTCCTGCTATGTGTGAGATATTAGGCTTGGTACTCTGTCATCTCATTTAATCCTTATTTAACACTCTAAGGTTTGTGTCTAACCCCATTTTATAGATGGGAAATAAAGGATCAGAAAATGGGAATAATAAGTGGGAGGGGCCTGGGGGCCAGTCTCTCTTCTTCACAGTAATTCTGACTTTCCAAGCAATGATTCTCTGTATCAATTTAATTAACCCAAAGCCCATTCTCTTAGAATGTCTAGCTGCTCCATAGAAAAAAGACACATGCCTTAAAGACAAAACAAAACAAAACAAAACAAAAAACCTTCCTCTTAGGGTGGTTGTACTTTCAGTTTTGGGTCACTGATATGTTCCTGTGACGTAGTGTAGTGCATTTGGTTAGTCATATATGGAAACAGGTTGGACTTACTGAAGGGGTGAGAAGGAAGGGGAGGTTAAGTAGAGAAATGAATAATCTAGATAGAACACAGGGCTGAGATGATAGAGAGAGAGAGAGGCCAAGACCCACTACAGACTGGGTAGTGTCAAAGCTTGGCCAGAGTGTGTGTGTGGGGTGTGTGGGGGTTGAATGGATGCATTGTCAGGGGCCAGTGCCAAGTGGCTTTATAAGAAGCAGCTGAGTGACAGCATGGTTCTACCTGGCTAGTTCTGCCATGGTATATGACACTTAGTCTGGCCCCACACATCCCTTTTCCTGAGCTGGGGGCCAGGCTCTCCTCTTCACAGTAATTCTGACTTTCCAAGTGCGTGGTTGTGCAGTGTTTTGCAGTGAGCTTCCATTTGTCTTGAGGGATTTAAATCCATCTCACCCCATAGATAAATCTAAATGCCTTTTTGGGCAATCTCACATTTTCTTTCTGATTCTTTCACCTTGAGAAATCTACGCTTCCTTGGAATGAAGGTAGACACTGGTGCTAAGGGGCTTTTGATGAATGTCATGTGTGAGTATTCATGTGTAAAGTTCAAACAATGGACCTTGAGATGAATTCAGTGCAGAGGTTAAGCACTGCAAAGAGAAGTAAGATCTCACATTGCTGATTAGGGTTCCAGTCCTGGCCCCGTGGCATGTGTGTTCCCAGGATCCTGATGGAAAGAGAACTTAAAGAAAAAGGATTGTGGTATAATAAGGCTCCATTAGGGGATACTTCTCTCTCTCTCTTTCACACACACACACTGCACACACCCTTTGGCATTGAAAACAAAGAGAAATCTGTCATTCACACACTGGGGCTTGCTTACATACCGCTCTCAGGAAGTTGAGGAGACTGAAATAATTCTCTATTAAAATAAACGTAATTGGTGAATGACTTATTAGACAACAGTCCACTTAGATTACTATTAACCAAAGATCCTAGGAATAAAAATTATTCCTTGCTTTAGTTCCTACCTACCTTTGTACATAAATGAGGAGCCATTGGTCATAGCAGCCCGTACAAAATTGACTATAAAGGAGGCATTAAAATGTGTAAGGATCAGGCCCAGCAAGTGGCATAAAGGTTAAGGTGCTGGATCCCACATGGCTGACTCTGTAGTTTGAGTCCTGGACCAGGTGGCTTGAAAAATATGGCGGACACATGTGCAAAAATATGCCCAAAATCCTGAGAGGAGACTGGAGGAGAACGGATTGTGGTATGGGCATCCTCTGGGTGGGTGATGTCTTAGTTTCCCTCTCTATATCTCTTCCTTTATCTCTCTGGTAAGCACACATGCCCTATATCAAAAACTGAAAGAGAGGAAGAAAGAAGGAAAGAAAGAAAGAAAGAAAGAAAGAAAGAAAGAAAGAAAGAGAAAAAGAAAGAAAAGAAGGAAGGAAGAGAAATGAATGTGAATCAATTGATGCGGTGGTCAAGAAATTTTTGTGCCTTCAAAAAACTAGGTTCCCAAGGATACTTAATAAACACGTGCCATCCTGCATCTGCATCACTAAGTAACTGAACACTATAAAGAGCAGTTTACTGAGAAGTAAATTAGCAAAATTAATACTGCATTGAGGCCAACCCTCTTATCTCACTCTAATTGATCATTATTTTTTTGCCTACTACCATTTATTTCCCCTTCCTGTTCTTTTTCTTTATTTTACTTTTTTTTAAGTTTGAAATAGGACACATGCAGTCACCGGAGCAAAACAAGGAGAGAGGGGTGGGGGGAGTGCAACCTCCAGAGGGAATGGCCAACTGCAATCTCTTCCTCTTCTTCATTCTCCTCTCAAGATTCTGGGCACCCGCCCTGCATGTTTTCCAAGTCTCTGGGTCTGAGACTCAAACCACACAGCCACGTGGGAGCCAGTTGCCTCAGACTCCATGACACCTGCTGGCCCTTATTTCCCCTTTTTAAGAACACCTTATTTTATTTCAGGAAATTATTTGGTTTCTCTGTTAGATAATCTTAATAACAGTGTAGCCAACAATTATCAAGTGTTTATTATGCACCATTCATTTTGCTTCATTTTTTCATAAATATCAATCCAAATAATTTTCAAGAATTTTATATGAGATAATGACTATTTTTTTTTTAATTGCCAGAGGTGCACATGCTCAGCAGAGAGAGAAAGAATAGACAGAGATACTGGGAAAAAGCACTGCCCTGCTATAGTCACACTATAATCCATTGCCCTTCCTTTTTGATCCTGTTGGGATTTGGGGCATATATACACGTGTGCCTGGCATGTTTTTAAACTGCTGGGGCCAGGATTTGCCCACAGTTGGCCATGTGGGGTCTAGCTCCCTTAACTATTGGAATACAGAGCTTGCCAAAGAGATCATTAATATCATTATGGTCTTTAAAAAAATGAGAAACATGAGATTCTGGAAGGCTAAATTAATAGGCTGTTCACATCTTTGTTTTTGAGAAAGAGAGAAATAGCATCACATGCACTGAGAAGGAACAGGATCTTACCACATTGTGAGCCTCCCGCCCCAGCCTCCCAGTTAACTGGGACCACAGGTGCATACCACCGTGTACAGTCTGTTTAAATTGAGCTGGGACTCAAACCCTGGTCTCTCATGGGCTTCTGCCACTGGGCAGCTGTGCCCTGTAGCCTGCACCACCATGGCTGGGCCTAAACTAATTGAAGAGAAACATCTCTAAGTAGCAGAGCGGGGATATGAATCCACAAAACCTGGCCCCATAACTCAGGCTCTTCCTACCACATTATATCCCATAGTCAGACAGAACCAAAGCCAGGTTCTGTGCTCTTTTAGCCAAGGCCTAAGAACTGAACTAAACTAATAAGATCCCTTCGCTGAAGTTCAACTCTTACACAGAATAACAAAGAAACTCAAATCAGTTGCAAGAACGTCACTATATTGCTCCCGCCATAAGATAGTCCCCTTGCCTTGGGGTTTTCTAGCACTTTGAAGATACTCTGATTCCTTCAAATATCATCCACCAACCTCCTCATTAATTCTTAGGAAATTAGGAATTCCTCCAATATTCTTTCATTAAATTCCACTTTACATAAATTAGCAGAGTTGGCATTTCTCTTGCAACCAAAAGATCATGCTAATACTGTAAGGGGAGGTAGAAGCCAATTGAGGGGAGAATTATATGAAATCTGCGAAGAATGACATGCTGAAGAACTGTGAAAGCCCAACAATAATTAGGAAACACACTGCGAAATACTGGCATGAGACAATACCAAGTGAATCTCCTCTACTTCCCTTTCTGTGGAAATGGTGAGGGCTCTTTTGTAAGTGGGCTTGGACCACAGAGCTTCTCCTTTATTTCCAGCACCTGCAGCAGTTTCCAGGAAACAGAACTTGGCGATGAGGAGCTTAGACTGGATAAGTGTGGCTGAAGACTAGATAAGAGATCTTCTGGCAAATGACTTTCTCCTCACAAATCCACTAGACTTCTGTTGAAGCTGTGTCCTTCAAAATGGTACCCGGGAAATCTGTGTATATGCTTCTTCCACATATTGCCGTCACTGTTCAGATTTTAGGACCCTCTGTCTTGGAACTGCCTAGAAAAATATGTCACGACTTTCCCAATGACATGACTTTCCCTAAAGTGTACATTTTACATGCTCCTAAATTGTCTTGTCCCTTGAGAATGGCTTCATATCTGGAGTCAGTCACATCTAGGTTACTTTGGCACAGTGTTTGGTGAATGAGGTTGGTAATTACGTTGGGAGTAGTACTTTTAGCCAAAAATGATGCTTGATAATAAATTAGTGAGATTTTTTTTTTAAATATTTTTTTGTATGGCCTGTGGACTATCTCTAAAGCCATTTTCTATTTTTTTTTTTTTTTTGGAGAGGTTTTTGCTATAGGGCGCGGGCACTCGCCAGACAAACAAAAAAATAGGGACAGAAAGCGAGAAATCACCCCCCCAGGGGGGATGGTCACGCCGCAATCCCTTCTCCTCCATTCTCCTCTAGGGATCTTGGGCACACAAGCACACGCGCCCGGCATGAGTTTTAAGCCACCGGGTCTGGGACGCGAACCATGGTTGACTACATGGGAGTCCAGCAACATAGCCATTACACTAACTGCTGGTTCCCCATTTTCAAAATGCTTTCAGCAATGGCAGCAGGGTTCAATAAAATGTGCAGTTTGAAATAATGACTACTTTGAGGATCAACAGTAACTGCATAATGTAATAACGTGAATTGATATGGATGCTTTTCAGTAAATATATAAAGTGTTTTCCACATGTCTTGCGTTTATTTATTTATTGAATTGCCAGAGGGCAAGTATTCTCACCAGAGAAAGACAGACAGACAGACAGAGGGAGAGGAAAAAGCACCCCCCCCTCCCCATGGGGCATGTCATGATCCAATCTCTTCTCCACTTTCCCATCCTGTTTGAATTTTGGGTAAGTATGCAAACAAGGCTGTGTGTTTTTTAAGTCACCATGGCCAAGACTCTAACAGCAGTCAGCCATGTGGGATCTGACTCCCTTAACCACTAGGCTAAGAGGCCAGCCCCCATGTAACTTTTAAGAGGACCTAATGTTTACTATGTACCAGATACTGTGCCAATTTCTGTATATGGATTATTCCAAATAACCCCTCAAAATTAGAAAAGCGTTAATATTATTCATCACACTTAACAGAAAAGATTTGGGGCATAGAAGCATCGGGTCATTGGAAAAGTCAACATATTTTTGTACGTTTTCCTATGCAAGACTGCGTCACGACTTTTCTTATGACCCAATAATTTGTCTAACTCACAGATAAGGAGGCAAGCAGGAAAAGCCATTCCTGAGACCCAGATTTTCTGACTCTTGAGTCCTGTTCTTCCTCCTCTGCACAGATTTAGACCAGCACATCACAACAAACAAGACCTATGGAAGTTTTTCCAAAATAAAAAACTTGTGGGAAGAGCATCTGGAACTATTTCTGTATAAACAATTTGTCAAATAGCGCAGTCAGTCTGCAGTCAATTACTTCAGGAGTATCTTAGAGACTCTTACCTATTTCTTATCTCTGAGGCCCGCATACCAAGGGCCAGTCTTTCTTATGATTCTCCTTATCTACTAGGAAAACATTTCTTCTTTTACTGCCCTCAGCCTCCTACTTCCTTGGGCTGCTAAATGTCCCCTTAGTTTCTGAATTGGTTCTCCAAACCCTCTCTAGTTGCTGAGCTAAATAATATTGCGATCATCTTCTGGGCCCTCTACAAATAAGATCTCATCCTGTCCTATTTCTGCCTCCCTCCCTTTCTTTCCTTATTTTATGCATTCATTTATCCATTTATTTGGAAACTGTTTTGTTTCCTTTTTACTTAATGCTCTTTGTCATTTTATAGAACACACTTTTTTTTTTAAAGAGGTTTTTGCCTTATAGCAGGTGTGCATGCTGGAGAGAGAGGGAGACAAAGACAAAAAGCACTCCATGAGGTCGATGGCCATGCCACAATCCCTTCTCCTTCCAGGATCTTGGGCACACACATATACATACCCAGTGTGAGTTTCAAGCCACTGGGTCTGGGCTTGAACTGCAGTTGACCATGTGGGAGTCCAGCACTGTAACCATATGCTATCTGCTATGCCCTCAAAAGAACACATAGGCCTCCAGGGGAATGGTCCTGTAGCTCACTGGAGGTGTTTTGTGCCTCACTGAATCCTCAGAACTTTAGCACCGTCCTTCATACATTGGACCAAATGAGTGAGAAGGCAACGCCAGGGAGACACACAGAAATGAAGCTTTCCACATGGCCGGTTCAGTGTGCAGCATGTGAATATCAGAAACATATCCAGCAAAGAATGTCAGAAACTCCCATCTGTCTTACCAGGTATGTAAAAAACAGTGAATTAGAAATACTTCCATAAGGCTGACAGGACTGGGAAGAAAAATCACAAAGAGGCAAGGAGGGTGGCATGCTAAAAGGCACTGGGTATGTAGGCATTAGAAATATCTACAGGAAGTGCCTTTAGGAGATAGAAGTTAGGGAATTATGTGCCAAGACATGGTACCCAAGAAAGTGATAACGGATGTGTAGAGCCTATACAAACCTTCCCACAACAAGATGAATATCCACTTGGTAGGGCCTGTGCTTTCAGGGGCTTCATGGACAGTGGGCCAAGAAGCACGGTGAAGCCTGCTAAAGCCTCCTTACTGATACTCTGGCTTGGGCACTCTGGTGACAAAGGGCACATCTGTGGAGTCAAGAAGAGAACTGTGGGACGGGAAGAGTGCTTGGAGATTCTACACTCAAGGCAGGAATCCTTTCTCTATTTCTTAGGGGTTCCCAAAGGCCTTCTCTGCAGCCATAGATCTATTTTTTCTCCTTGCCCTACCCTCCACTCATGCATTCAGTAGTAGATGACACAGCCTCAGTTCTGCTTTCCAGGGGAAAAAAAATTAAAAAAAAAAAAAAGAAAGGAAAGGAAAAGAAGGAAAGAATCCAAATGATTCTGGGGAGTGGTAGATACAATAGCTTATGATGCTTTGGGTATGTATGTTAATACATTTTAAAGAAAATAGGACTTCACATTCTGTCTCTGAGTCAGAGTTAACCTATATTTGTAATTTGGTAGCGATATGAGGGAGCTTCAGAAACGTTCATGGCAAATACATATGATGCAAAAAGCTACTATGGGCTTCAAATTCACACTTTATGTTTTCATGAGCTTATAAACTGTTTTTTCTTTATTCATGACAGAGCACGTGCATACACACAGAGAGTGGTAAGCAATTTTCATAGGGTGTGGTCATACCTCAGTCATAGGGTGTGGTCATATCCCCTCTTCTAATCCCCCAGCCCTTAGAATCTTGGGCACTTGTATAAGCCTGGTGTTTTTCTGGCTGGGGATTTGAATCGTGGTCGCCACGTGGGATCCAGCTTTTCTTGAGCAGTACTTTACCTCTGCATCACAGAGCTGGCTCTTTTCATGAACTTCTTAAAATCCTCTCATATAACTTAATTTATTTAATTTCTCCAGTGCTTCTTCTCATCCATAAAGCAGGAAAAGTAACAGTGTCTACTCATTTGGATTATCATACAGTTTATTTATTTATTTATTTAGCCAGAGGGTGCATGTGTTCAATGGAGAGAGAGAGAGAGAGAATACCCAGTAGGACATAGTCAAGCCACAATCCCTTTCCCTCTATGTCTTCATCCCACCAGAAGTTTGGACACAGACACACAGACACACACACACACACACACACACACACACACACACACACACACATATATGGTATATTTTTCAAGTTGCTGCCAGGACTCTAACCAGAGTCAATCATGTGTGAAACAGCTCCTAATGCAGTGCTTAAGCACTGCTCCGTGGGCTCTGTTCGCATAAGTTTTAAAAGAGATTATGTATCTACAGCGTTTACTATGTATAAACTGTTGGTAAATCTTCTTTATTACTATTAGTGTACTCTAGTAATAAACTATACTAATAGTATACTAATACTAATAGGATGCAGGCTTTGTTTTGTTTTGTTTTGTAGAGGTTTTCGCCTGAGGATGCATATACTGGCTGGAGAGAAAGATACAGTGAAAAGGAAAGTGAGAAATCATCCCCCAAGGGGAAAGGCCATGCTGCAATCCCTTTTCCTCCATTCTCCTCTTGGAATCTTGGGAACTCACACACATGTGCATGGTGTGACTTTCAAGCCAACGGGTCTGGGACTTGAACCATGGTCGGCCATATAGAAGTCCAGAGACCTAACTGCTATACCATCTTCCGGCCCTAAAGCTGATTTTTAATGTATTTTTGGAAATGGCATAAGAAAGGACATTGTGTGAATTCCCTATTTATTCAAAGAGTTAAATAATTCAGTATAACATTTAGCCAGTAAAACTTGGGAAATTAGCCTCCTTAAAATATTAAATGTTTTGCCTCACCACAGTCACTGTATTTCTGAGTGTGCCTAGTAAACTTTTTTTAAAGCTTAAATGGGTGGGAAGCACTTTGTAGATAAAGGGAGTGAGAAGAATGCAGCTTTTGTTGTTCTTTTATTTTACATTTAAATTTTTTAAAAAAACGAGACATGGTACCGAGTCTGAGAAGACAAAATGAATACAGTTACTAAACAAAACATTTCCCACTTACTCCCACCCCCACACACAAACACAGACTAGACGGGCTACTTTATTTTCTTCTCAGAAAGAAGAAAGCTGGTCTAATTAAAATCTTGTACTCATTTTGAGAGATAACAGAGTTGACAACTGCAATGATGACGACCATGATGACGAGGACGGCCCCGATAATAATATCACCTTGTATTTCCTTCCTTTAATCGCAGGATACTTCACACACATTATCTTGTTTATCCTAGACTGCACTGCTGGTTAGATGGGGCGGTGGGTGTCACTACAGACACTTGACAGAAAGACAGAGACTTTCCAAAAAATGACTAGCAACTCAATGGCAATACTACAAGGGCGGCACTTCCCCCTACTTCCTTCAGTATTATGTTCCTCTCCCAAATAGGGCAGATCAAATCATGTGCTCTTGTTAATAATATAGCTCCTGAACATTACCCCAAAGAGTCTCTTTTTAAAAGTCTGGGAATCAGTCTTTTTGTGCTAGTTTTCAACTATTCTTTAGGGATTCCTTTGATCAGTAGGTTTGGGAACTACTGCCCTTAGGGCAGCAAGGAAAGGATACTGGCAGGAGAGGACTTTGGCGACATTTAGATCCTTTATTTACATAGTAGCTTTTCAAATCAATTGAAAAATAGAAAAGGCTTGTCACAGGCTCAATAACCAATAAAGCACTGTCCTATCCAAGTGGATGTGTAATGGTTACGTGGCTGGACTCCCACACAGTAGACTGTGGGTTCTGAACCCGGTGGCTTAAAGACTCATGTCAGGCATGTGTGTATGTGTTCCCAAGATCCTGAGAAGAGAATGGAGGAGAAGGGATTGGGTGTGGCAATTCACCCTGAGGGGTGATTTCTTGCTTTCTGTCTCTCTCTCTCTCCAGGGAGCACATGCACCCTCTAGCAAAAATCTCTGTCTGTAAAAAAACAAAAACAAAACAAGCAAACAAAAAACATGACAAAACTTATAGAAAAGTTAAGTAAATTGAACAAATCACACAATCAGTGAAAGGAATGCTGGGCTTTCAACCTACAGGAGGATTGGATTCATTACCTTTTGCTGTGTAGACTAAACAAATATGCTGTCTCATTTAATTATTTCAATTAAAGTTACACCAAAGTATCCAAATCAGATATTCAGGCAATACAGATAAAATTACATTATTTGTCTCTATGTACATTTCACTTATTTTCACTGTTTTTAGAATCAAGTTTAATTTCAATCAGTTCCTGGCCAAAATGTTACTGTGTCAGATTTGATCTTTTTAGACAGTAATAGGTATAACTTTGATTACCTAAATAAAAGCATTTAAAAAAAAAACAAATTAACTTACACAGAAGAAAATAAATTTTATTACTTTGAAAGATTGTAAGATTAATGAACAAATGAACAAAAAGTCATACTGTTAAGCACTTAAGCAACTCTTTTAGCTCAGTGTTTTTCCTGAAAAGGTTTTTTTTTCCCCCCAATTCAACATCTCCTCACGACTTACATATCTCTCTCCCACAAATTCCTGTGCTTTCTTTATCTGGTTATGACTGCCAACTATTAAACTATTATATATATATGTATTTTTTTCTTGTATGTGGGGGGACTTTTAAAAGTCCATGGAAAAACAGAATTAAAGTATATGTTTATTTATTTCTTTTTAATTTTGAGATATTTTTTGCTATAGTACATGTGTGCCTGCCAGAGAGACAGAGAGAAACAGAGAGACAGAAGGGGAGAAATCACCCCCTAGGGGGGGATGGCCATGCTGCAGTCCTTTTCTTCCATTCTCCTTCTGGGATTTTGGGCACACAAGCACATGCGCCAGGCATGAGTTTCATGATTTAAAAGCCACTAGGTCTGGGGCTTGAACCACAGTCAACCACATGGGAGTCCAGCACCTTAATCACTGTACAACCTGCTGACCTCAAAGTATGTGTTTAATTTGGTGCCCCCCCCAAAGTGAAATCCATGCATATTCTTTCACAACACAAATTTTGCAAGAACTTCTTAAAGACCCCCATCATATACTTGTTTTTATCACACACACACACACAGACTTAAAAGCAGATCTAAATGAGTAGCTAACAAATTATTGTCGCCATAAGATAGCAGCTAAGTTCCTTTTCTTTAATAAGCTTAGTTCCTTTTTGTAAATAAGCTTAATATATAAAAAGATCAAGAGTAATATTGTGACATTTTTGTGGTTGTTTTGAGAGATTTTTGCTATAAGGCATGTACACTCACTGGAGGGAGAGACAGAGAAATGGAAAGAGAGAAATCATCCACCAGGGGGAAGGGTCACACCACATTACCTTCTCCTCCATTCTCCTCTCAAGATTTTGGGCATGCACACACATGCGCCTGGTATGAGTTGTAAGCCATCAGGTCCGGGACTCGAACCTTGGCCGACTACCTGGGAGCCAAGCAACGTAACCATTATGCCATCTACTGGTCCCGACACAGTGACTTTTCGACTAGAAATTGAATCATACTTGGTTTTATGAACAGTGAAAATAAATGATATATCCATGGGGAAAAATAATGTAATTGTATCTGGTCTCAGTTTTCTAATTTTTAAAATGAAATTTGAAAAGATTTTGTTCTGAGTTACATTCTCGAATGAAAATTCGTAAATCAAAGATGATTAAATAAAGAGTTGACAAATAAGTATTAAATGATTAGCCCACATAATAACAAATTAATTTTTCCTGTTAAAAGACTATTGTTTCTTTTTCTGCCCTATTAGTTTTTTTTTTCCTGAAGAATTATTTATTGAATTTTTATTTATTATTGGTTTGTCAGAAAAGTCAAGACATATTTTTTCTTTCTATGCCAAAATGCGTCATAACCTTTCCAACAACACAGTATCATTATTTTTCAATCTGCTATAGGGCATGTGTGCTCACCAGGGAGAGACAAAGAAAAAGAGGGGAAAAGTGAGAAAGTCAGTCACCAAATGGGACTCAAACTACCATTTGTCATGTGAGGTTCAGTGCCTTAACCACCATACCACCTGCTGGTCCCAGGCCCTTATTAGTTCTCAAGAACTGCTTTTTGCTTTAGAAGAACAACTAATATAGAAGATTAAGTTTCTTTTCATTGTGTTTTAACTGACTAACATTATTTGGATAGTTTTCTTTTTAGTCCTCTATTTATTGAGTGACTAAATTTCATTTAGACTACATTTTAAAAAATGGAGCCATGAATATTCAAGCTAAAACATTTAAAGGGGAAGGGAAACTTACACCGCTTTTTTGTTTTTTCCTCTTTTCTGGACTAAACCCCCTTTGTATAGTTTTATGCCTTTCATTGCATCATATGTCTCCCTCTACAGGTTAAGAGAAGGCAATGAATGCATTAGCTTTACGGCTTGGATAGAAGAACTTGTATTTTCTGACTTCAAAAACCTTTGCCTTTGCCGGCTGATCTCTATGGCTCTAGGACATAATTAGTGGATATAACCAAATAGCTCTAACTATGAAGACATGTCTAATGAGAGCTTGGGATAAGACATTTTCTAAATTTCAAGCCCGTGTACAAATAACTCAGTGCTACATCTATTACTCAGAAGTTCACATTTTTGAGTACCCGTTTTATCATCTCTAAAATATACACATCTATGGTGTGTATGAAGGCTACCCTTTCTGACAGGGCATTTTATTTTATAGGGGTGTAAGGAGGACACTGGACTTGAAAAAAGGAACCATATGTTTGTTCCTGGCTCTGTCACTAAATAGCACTCTTTTGCTTCTCATTATGTCTCAGTTTTCTCATCTTTAAAACAGAGAAATTTAAATAGATTTTCTGATTTACATTCTTGAAGGAAAGTCTTTAAATCAAATACAATCAAATAAAGATGTTAAAAATAAGGAAATCTAGGGCCAGCAAGTAGCCTAGTGGTCAAGGTGTTGGATCCCACATCGATGACTGTGATTCAAGTTCTGAACCTCATGGCTTGAGAATCACACCAGGTGCATGCCCCAAATGTGAAAAGGAGAACTGAGGAGAAGGAATTGTGGCATGGTCATTCCCCCTGGGGAGTGATTTCTCATTTTCCCTCTCTCTCTGTCTCTCTCTGGCAAGCCCGGGAGGGCTTATTTTTAAAGTAAAAATAAGATACCTAATAATCATTTTTTTTAAATAAGGAAATTTACTATAGCACACGTGCGCTGGCCAGACAGGCAGAGAGAGACAGAGAGACAGAAAGCGAGAAATCACCCCCCAGGGGGGATGGTCACGCCGCAATCCCTTCTCCTCCATTCTTCTCTCGGGATCTTGGGCACGCATGCACACGTGCCTGGCGTGAGTTTTAAGCCACCAGGTCTGGGACGCGAACCCTGGTCGACTACGTGGGAGTCCAGCGACATAGCCATTATGCTAACTGCTGGTCCCCAAAATAAGGAAATTTAGAAACACACTGAAAATGGTATCACGAAATCATGACAAGGTTTCACAAGATGGCTGCAGAACGCTTTTCATAACATTATTTGGAACAGAAATGCTCAAATGATCGACTGCACTCTAAGCAACAAGGCTTTACTCCAAAAACAGGAGTTCATTGTCCCAGTACAGGTGTCTCTGACTCTTTGCTGCCCTCTCATGTTTCAACACATGCTTTAGGTTGGGACGCATTGTCCACTAAGGACCTACACAGGTGAGCCTTCCTCTAAGTTACAGACGGATTATTAAACATGTGCCGCTATTACTGTATAAAAACAAAATCATAAATGAAATGTATCAGAAAAGCTGATGCATTATCAATGCTCTTTGCCACCTCTACCTTTCTAGTTTTAAAATTCGCTTTAGAAATAAAACATACCATCTTATGACTTTTGCCTTAAACATCGCTGATTTTCTTCTAGGCTTTGTTTTCTGGTTTTAGGGATTTTTGTCTTGTCGTAAGCTGCCAATATGTTCATGTACCTACTATTTGAACAGAATCCTGACCTGTTTCCTGGCTTTAAGTTTTAAGCAAAGCTCTTTAAGCATTTCTTTGATTTTGTTTATTAAAGCTAAAACTGCTTTTCTTGAAATAAAAAAAGTATCGAAAAATATCTATTTAATGACCATAGTGAGCCATATAACATTAGCTAGGTGCTACTTTATAATATATTCATTCTACTCAGAGTTTCACACCTAAAGTCAGACATGTATTCACAGATATGTATATATCAGCTGACCTTGCTATTGAAAGTAGTCAGATTATTTAAGAAATTTTGTGAATCAGGGACCAGCAGTTGGCATAATGGTTATGTCGCTGGACTCCCCTGTAGTCAACTGCGGTTCGAGTCCTGGACCCGGTGGCTTAAACTCATGCCGGGCGCATGCGCATGCGTGCCCAAGATTCCTAGGGGTGAATGGAAGAGAAGGGACTGTGGCATGGCCATCACCTCTGGGGGGTGATTTCTCACTTTCTGTAACTCTGTCTATCAGAGGGTGGGGGGCGCATGTGATTTATAGCGAAGACCTCTCTCAAAAAAAAAGAAAATTTTGCGAGTCAATACAATGTGGGGAAAATAGGAATGGAAAACCAGACACCAGAGATAGTGTGAGAGGAGGGTGGGAAATGGCAGAGGGTGAGAAATAGGAGGAAAAATATATACATATATATGAAACTAGAAATGAAAAATTATTGATGATAACATGTATGATTAAGCCATTATGGAGTATATTCTGGATGGGAAATCACATTTTGTATGCTGTGACAATGCTCAGTGAATGAATGTAAATTAATTAATAAAACATAAAAAAGAAATTAAAATAATAATTAATAAACTTTAATAAATAATTCATTCAATTTTTTTTTTAAAAAGAAATCAAACATGTCAGCCATGGGACAGAGTAAATCCTTGGAAAGCATATGGTATGGCATATGTACACAGGTGATATTCTTAATGCTTCTTTTTAAAACCTTGAAGAGAAAGATTATGAAAAAATTATAGAGTTTATTTTCTTCATAAAACTATGACTCAAAAGTAAGTTCTTAGACGTTAACAATGATCCTGAACACCAGGCACCAGCATCCGTGACTGTAATGGGCGTAAAGGAGATAGGGCAGGGAGAACTACGAGACGGTATTTCCACGGGCAGAAAGCAAGTGTGTCTATTTTGACCGTGCTGGGAATCCATGAACTTGACTCTTATGATCTTACAAGCTCGTCTTTTTCTCCCTTTCCCATTTTCTTTATTCATCACTCCGGCCTATTCTTTTCATCACTCCTTGTTATGAACCTTATGTTGCCATGCCCTAAAATTCATAGAAATCCTAACCCCCAAACTGATGGTATTTAAAGGTGGAGTCCTTAGGAACTAAATAGGTTATACGGGTGGAGTCTTTAGGAATGGGATTGGTGCTCTTTCAAAGGAACCTAATCTCTTATTCTCTTTCCACCTTGTGAGGATATAATGAGGAGACAGAGTCAGCAACCTCGAAGACAGCCTTCACCAGAAATTGACCATGCTGGCATCCTGATCGCACTAGCTTCCAGAATGTTTATAAGCCACTTAGTCTATGGGACTTTGTTAGCAGCCTGAGCAGACTAGTTCTATGTAGAGTGGGTCCAGGAAATGAAACCAAATAAAGACTAAACAAAATAAAGATGTATTATTCAATGTCAAGTCTGTGAAGCATTATGCTAAGAGTATCAGGTGCCGACTCATTCAACCTAGTAATCACGGTATGAAACAGTATTACCATTTTACAGATGGGAAAACTAATGCAGAGAGAGTATGTCACCTGCCCAAGGCCACAGAACTATCACTATACAGTGATTTGAGTTCTGGACAGTCAGAGCACCCCTCTGCAAAATTCTAGTAGCACCATGTCAGTGATGTTCTATGGAGTTGTTTTCCAGGGTGCCACTCTGTGTAGAACAGCCACGAACTGAAGTGTAGGCCACACTGTTCCTCCAGACCTTAGACACAATTGCTAAGACCATGTTAAAGGGTGCCAAGCCTCCTGAAGAGGAATAGCATGGAAGTAGGACTTGAGCAGTCAGTGCTGAGGGAGGAAACACACCAGCACCACCTTTTCTCAGCATCTTGAGTTTTACCATTTCCAGTCTCAATCACCACTGTTATTATTTTTAATTAGTATTATTACTTAGGTATTAAGGGCCCATGGTTCCAGGATGGGTTCAGAGAAAGGAATCCTCCTTGGCTGTTGCCCTAATCCCTGAGTACCCATCCCATGTTTCCTCCTTGGTTAGCTATGCTTGGGCAAGAAAAAAAGACTTCCATTCTCTAGTCAATTAATTTCCTGTTATGCTTTGTGATGAGCCCAGCTGCACTAAGCAGTTAATGACAGTTAATTAGTTTCCCTTTCTAGAGAAGATATTTCTGTAGCCCCACTGTCTCTGGGCCTCAGGTCAGGAGCTTGTGGGTACACATGAGGCCATATTAACATTAATTCCCCACTTTCATGGCTCATGGTTCCCTCTGGTATTTCTCCAGAGCCTCAAAATTGTGTAAAAATTTCGAGGTGTCTTTATGAGGTCCCTCACACGTGTTTAAGATCAGATCTGTGGCCTCTGAGTGCAGCTACTATCTGGTAATTCTGAGCAGGACATCTGCCAGGGGGGCTGGGCAGTGGCCCTGAGCTTTGAACCCCCAACCCATCTCTTGTGGGACACAACAGCCTCCACCTGTACATGAAGCTGCTCTCCTGGGAGGATGCTGCCACCTGTGAGGTTAGTTCATATGTGACTTCAAGCTGAACACGTTTCTTATGAAAACAGCAGGCACTGTGCTCAAATCGCAAGGTCATCTTATTTCTTGCAAAAATAGTGATGAGGGTGGGGTAGTTCCTCTTCATAGGGGTCAGACCTAGGGCCTAGGGCAGGGCTGGGGATCAGGTTCCACATAACTTCTCTCACTAGAGGCCATAGGCACGTGCTCACAAAAGCAGGCCTGTTCATCCCTGTACATGTTCAAAAAAGCAACTAGAAACAGCAAGACCCAGCCCCACACCTCCATCTGAGTTCAGGCTCATTTATATTGAATTTGCACGTGTGGAAATATTGTACCCAAAGAATTTATTTTAGTATGTAGGGATTTTACTGCTCATCTCTTGATTGGTGTCGAGAACAAAACAGGTGAAAAAATACATATATAAAATGACAATTGAAAATCATTACCAATAAGAGGTTAGAAGAGAAACATGGAACAGAGAGCCAATAACTTAATAGCAATTGAACTACAGGTACTATCTGATAGACATTCAGGAAAAAATGACACACCAAGAACTGTTTCAGCATCAACTCTGATGTGATGACCACATAGGTGACCAGCTGCCTAGACAGGACAAAGTTACATCTCAAGCAAAGTGTACTCACTAATACATTAAGAAGGTGCTGCTCAGCATACGAGTGCAAGAAAGACACTCGAATCAAATGAAATACTGGTTTGGTTTGGAAAATGAATTCATTTTCTTCTGTTGATAATTTTAGAAAACATAAGTTTTCTTTTCCAGGCAATTATTTTAATGAATCAATTGGGGTTTTGAGAACATAGTAAATGAGTTTAATTTAGTTTCAGGTTCAGCAAAATGAGACCATTTTCCCCATTTTTGGTTCAGTTAAGGTCAAGTGCAGTGTCTAAAACAGACTCAGAAATTGAGATCATTTTCTTTTTATACCCTTCACTTCCCTCATTCTTTCTCTACTTTTCTTTCTCAACCATCTATAAATTTCTTTCTTTTGATCTCATTGAACTTTTTTTATATTGTGTAAGCACTTCTTTTCCCTCTCAACCTGGATTTCTTCTCGGCTCCCTGGGTCCTAATAAGGAACACTGGAGTAGTGCTCCTTCCTACACATAAGTGGGATACGGATTCACCAAGAATTTACCTCTTTCATTTATGCATTCACTTTCAATAAACCAAGCTACCACATATTAACAACATGCTGATAACATAGACATGGAACTAAAATGGTAAACATTCCAAAGGTGAGTTCATCTCTCCAAATCCAAATGCCCAAAGCAATGCTAAACTGAGTAGAGCCACAAAGTTAAGTGATTTTAAGAAATGACAGTATATCAGTAAAAATGTTCCAAGTACCAGCTTAGGAGGACGATGTGAGGTCACTGATAGAAATGATAATACAGAAGAAAGAATTTATTTCTTTAAAATTTTAGAATTGTAGTATAAAGTTGGTGTCAGTATTACATTGACCCATGAGAGATATCATTTCTTTCTATACAGGAGAACAATACACTCCCAGGTCTGACTTACCTGTTATGGTGGCTTTGTTGATGGATGGTTGGTTGCACATGGGTGATCTTCTGACAAGAGAGAAAAATATAAAGTGGTAAATACGTGGTGCTCGCTGATCTGAGTGCTCTGAGTCATTCCAGATACGGTATGTTAACCTAAAGGACTATTTTTAAGTTGGGACACGCAAATGAAGATTTCTTTTAGACTAGCCGGTTAAGTGCCTAGACACTCTTTGTATCATGGCTCGGATCACACATGTCAAAAAAGAAAATTGTTAAATCTCACAGTGATAGACTTCAGGGTAAATAAAACTGATGGCAGTGTCATGGGGACATTATACAAGAGGAAATTATTATTGATCAGCTGTATTTCGTTAAGCCAGAGCTTACAGAGCAAACACAGACTATATGAATTTGAAACAGCAGTCAGTCTACAATTGGTTTCCTTAATACAAGGTTAAGAAACTTAAATTTTTGGCATAAATTCTCATGATTCCCTGTATATTATTAGAAGTGAATGGTTTGCTATAAATTATCTTACAATTAGAGGAATTAATTAAAATGTTTCCTTTCTACTTTCTTAAATTGAGCAAATATTCTGGTAATTTGTTAGAGAGGTATACTAATGACTTGTCCAAATAAATATTCTAGAGACTTTAGAAATACTACAAACCAAAGCTATTAAGTAGATTCTGTTCTGCCTTCTCTAAGTTTCTGAATGTGCCAAGTTCCAAAAGATGACTATAAACCCCTTGAGGTAAAAAACCATGCTATGTGACTAACTTGTCTTCTTGACAGAGCCCAGAACAATGTATCCAGTGTTCAATCAATACCTCACAAGTTATGTTGTAAAGAGAAACAGTTACAGAATGTACATTAAAATTGCTTTCCATATTACTTTACAAAGTAGTTACTTATAATGGGCAACTTTTAAAATATAACAATCTGGGGGCCATCAGGTGGTATGGTGGTTAAGATGCCGGATTCCCACATGGCCTAAGACGACTTGAGTCCTGGACCTGGTGGCTTGCTTTCTCTACCCCACTACCCACCCCAGTGAGTGCATGTGCCCTATATCAAATTAAATAATAATAATATTAAATAAGTCAATTTAAAAATACATAACAATGTTATATATTTAAGAATAGATACATTCAAGGGTGTCTGCAAAACACATGTATTGGGTCATCTGAAGTATTTTTCTGTTTTTCTATATAAAAGTGTGTCCTGATTTTTCCAATGACCCAATATATTTTTAATGCTTCTACTTCAGACTAACACTCAGTGAGGGCTTACTGTGAGACAGATGTGCTAATGGATTGTCTCATTTAATCTTCACAGCAAGCCTAAAGGCAGGTAGTCTCATTGTTCCCATTTTACCAAGGAGGAAAACAGAGCTTTGGAAAATTGAAAATCTGCTCAGTGCTGAGATCTGAACTAAAGACACATGATTCTAGGGCCTGTGCTCTGCTGCCTTATTTTTCGGTGCCTGATGGAACCGGGATGAATGGTCACACACATGTGCAGGCAGCGGTAGGCTCTTCAGCTCTGCGTGTAAGATTACGGATCACTCAGCAGGGCTGGGGACACATTGGGAAAGCACTGTGGTAGTTTATAAATTCCCACAGGTTCAATTTAGTGTATGGTTCCATCTCACTGTCCTTAAGTTTATTAGTATCAACTGGGACTGACTTGAGGGGAAAAGGAGTGATTGAAAATGTACCACATGGCTGGCAGGTGGTATGATGCTTAATGCACTGGATTCCCACATGGCTGATGACGGTTTGAGTCCTAGAACTGGCTGCTTGCTTTCTCATTTTCCTTCTCTCTCTCTCTGTCTCTCTCTGATCCAATTAAAAGTTGATAATAGGGACCAGCAGTTAGCGTAATGGCTATGTCGCTGGATCCTATGTAGTTGACCACGGTTCAAGTCCTGGACCAGTGGCTTAAAATCACGCTGGGCATGTGTGTGTGCATGCCCAAGATCCTGAGAGGAGAATGGAGGAGAAGGGATTGTGGTGTGGCCATCCCCCGTGGGGGTTGATTTCTCGCTTTCTGTCTCTCTGTCTCTCTGGCGAGCACATGTACCCTATAGCAAAAACCTCTCCAAAAAAAATGTTGTTGATAATAAATAAATAAAATATTCTTTAAAAAATAAAATGCATTCAAATTTATTTGTAAATTCACTTTTTTTCATTTGAATTAAAAAGGGAATATACAAATTGGATAAAATACTTCAAAATATAAAACAGTTAATGTTTTAAAGTACTGATCTGAAATAGCTGTAGTCTATACATTAGTAATTTCTTTTTAAAAATTATTTATTTATTTATTTATTTTTTGGAGAGGTTTTTGCTATAGGGCGCGTGCGCTCACCAGACAGACAGAGAGAGACAGAGAGACAGAAAGCGAGAAATCACCCCCCAGGGGGGATGGCCATGCTGCAATCCCTTCTCCTCCATTCTCCTCTCGGGATCTTGGGCACGCACGTACATGTGCCCGGCGTGAGTTTTAAGCCACCGGGTCTGGGACGCGAACTGCGGTTGACTACGTGGGAGTCCAACTACATAGCCACTATGCTAATTGCTGGTTCCCTACATTAGTAATTTCTTATTGAGATGTGATTATTCAAATAATTTACATATGTATTATTATTCCTTTTTAGTTCTTACTCTGAAAACACGGAATACCAATTTTTGTCTGAGAAAGTATCAAATAAACACAATTTTAGAAAACTGAACTATTGACTTGTTACTAATTACCTCCTTTTAATTAGCAATGCTACAACTAGCTCTTGGGAACTTGGTAACAAGTAACAAGCAGCAGAAAATATTCACAATTTAATTCTTGGTTACACCAATACATCATTTAATAAAGAATGAGTCAGAACTCACTGTGGAATGAAAAATCTCAGCATCAAGAAAGAGCAAGGTGATAGGAATCAGTATCAAGTTAACCAAAGTCAGTAATGTACATCCGAATACCCATCTAGGGATTGGTCTTCAGATACTCTTCCCAGTTCCTTTCCTATTGCAAGGGAGAAGGGCTGAGAGGCACACACTTCTCACTAAATCCAAAGATGAGCTTGGGTACATTCTAGTGGCATAGTGAGTGCTTAGCCAATTAAATTCGGATTCCTTCCAAGCCACTGCATGATGAGCTGGAGTTATATCCACTTTGCCACCACTGAACAGAACAGACCATAGTTGTATGTAGATGGAATGTGAGTATTCTAATACTGGAGGAAGATGATTTGGTTTGAATCAGTGGAAGTACAAATTGGAACTGACCAAAAGGGAGAGAGACCACATGGGCTTTCCCGTGGAACCCACCAGATAATACCATTAGGTTAGATGTCATGCCTGGCATTGCACAGTTGGTCAAAGCAGATCAGGAATTCCAATATAAACTATGTTGGACTTTCTTCCAGTTGCTTCTTTCCATTTAAATCTGTTCTATTCCTACGAATCAGTTGAAAACACTATCTCACATAGAATAGGCCTCAGATAATTTCTTCACAGGCAGATAGGTTGGACTCACACTTTCACACCTACCTGGTCAAATCTTTGCTTGACACAGGTTTAAAAGCTGGTTCTCAGGTAACGGGATATGAAGGAAAGTTAAAGGAAGTAAATTTCCTATTTGCGTTTTAAGATAGAATCTCAATTTCTACATAAAATTTGAGACTGAAAAGTTTGGAAGTGGTAAGAGTAATTCAGTTTCTCCTGCAGAGCGGAAGTCTTCCAAAGAAGAGGTGATTGGACTATGAACTACCAGTGACAAAAGCCCCAGGGGACTGCTGAGGTCAGTATGATGTCGCCCAGCTACCCTGCACAGAAAACAGGACTGGGGAGAAACAGATGCCTTGAAGCACAACCTCAGGTTTCGCCTGTGGAATTCTCTCTTTACTTTCAGCCAAGTATTAGCAGAATGCTTTCTATTAGGCTAAGGACTGGAAATACAAATATGAATGAACTACAACCCCTGCTGACTGAACAGACATTGTTAGGGAACTTCCCAAGAAGCAAACAGGCCACAGGAACACAGAGATGGAAAGGCACATCACCGTTTGGGGCCTGTGAGTGCTGTCAGGAGTGATGCCCCTGAGGAACTGCATGTAAGCTGTGACAGCCTAAAGAATGAAGTACTGTACGCTCAGTGGACGAGGCCAGGAAGAAGAAGAGGAGATGTGTTTTGGCTGAGGGAACAGGACCACAAAAATTCATTACCTGGGAAACATGACAATTAACTGAAGGTTATGGCTTCCGTTTCAATGATTTGCACTGTGGCATTTTAAATTGATTCAAAAAAACATTTTTTTTTTTTTTTAATCACTGGAAGTACTGGCACAGTGGCCAGAACTTTAGTACTCATGAAGTATGTTCATTTGGAAGGTCAATTATATTGTTTTGGAAAGGAAAGCTCAGAATTTTTTTCCCTACTTTTTCCATAGGGTGCCATGTGTTTGCTGGAGAGAGACAAAGAGACAGAGAGAGAGAGTGTGAGAAATCATCCCCCAGAGAGGATGGCCATGCCACAAGCCCTTTTCCTCCAGTCTCCTTTAGGGACCTTGGGCACAAATGCACATGTACCTGGCATGACTTTCAAGCTGCCAAGTCCAGGAAACAAACTGTGTAGTCAGTCAAGTGGGATCTAGTGCCTTCTTGCTGGCCCCACATTTTTGTGTTTTTTTTAAGAGTAATAATTACTATGAAATTTTACACTTAGGCAAGTTATAATTCCAAATACATTTCTATTCACTGTCCTTTTAATATTGATTTAAGTGTACTTTTTCTAGGAAATTCCTTGGGGCTGAATTCTTTAAATTCTTTAATGGTATCTTATCTAATGGATTTAAAATAATAGACCTTTGAGTAATAGCGACTCAGCTTTCCATTTTATTTTGGAAAATTTTCTCTTTTTAGATTTTTCATCTTATCCAGGCCCTCAGATTACATTTTCTCATTGCAGCTTTCCCCTTTTCAGATGTTTTCAGTTTTCACTGTTATCACGTAAATCACAACTTTATCAATTGCTCCATCAATGCAGTTGATCTGAGAGACAGTTACAGCAGGTGAATCAAAAATCTTGGAATCAGTATCATAGGAGGATGACTTTGAGTTGACTTTAAGACTCGATGATATTATTTGCCCATAGTTAATATATGAAGTAAGCCAAAATTATAAAGTTACCCTGAGTGTAAAACTGGGCAGAGGACTGATCATGCCAGATAATTTCTGACAGATGGAATCACCATATTTATTTGTCATACTGCTTCATTTCTGGCATTAGAATCACACTACAAAGTATTTATAGATAATTAATAGGACATCATACCACTTAGTGTACGTGGTTAGATAACATGACAACAGCTCAGAGAACTCTATTATATTGCTTTGAGTTCAATAAAATCGAGAAAATACTATTTAAAAGTTCAGCAAGAAAGAGGGGGGAAAAAGGATAACTTACTTGCTAGGTGCACGATCTTGCAAATTAGTTAATGCAGCAAAGTTGTTTCGTACAGTTCGCAGGCTGGCCAAGACCTACAACAAAGAAGGATTCTTTAAACTTCTTGAACTAGGGTCATTTTAAATGCAATTAAAAATGATTTTTTTAACCTGTATTGCTTGCAACTTAACAATTGATTTTTTTAACCTGTATTGCTTGCAACTTAGTTCCATATACTACCAAGGACTCTCCCCACACATAGCAAAGTTCACATATTCACATATGAAATCCAGAGAACAGACTACAAAGATTTTCCAGCAATTTCTCCTCATTGTCTATAAACATGGTGATAGATAGTAACAGCAGTTTCCACAGTACTCTTAGATATTTTAGTCACCAAGACAACATACATATAGCAAAATATAGCAAAATACATATAGCATTGTTGTACTGTGTATAAATTTTGAAATAGTGTAATATAAAATACTAATAAAGTCTCATTTTGGGGGATAAAATTTAAAACAAAATTACCCTCACATTCTCTTAAAAAATTCACCATGGGTCCAGCTGCCATAGTGCATGTTGGTAGATACTACTTCTTGGCAAGCTGGACCAACATGGGAGTCCTGAGTTCGGTTCCCAGCCCATCCTAAAAGCTGGGTGCAGGGATATGTGCCATTGGTCCCAGCTACTCAGAGGGCTGAGGCAAGAGGATTATGAGCTTAATGCCATTCTGGGCAATACAGCAAGACCCTGTCTGAAAGAGCCTGGCACAGGCCTAGCTGGGAAGCCAAGGTAGAAAGGTGATGACAGCGAGACACTGTGAAAAACAATGAAAACTTCACCAAGAATTCCATCATTTCTAGTTGGAAACTTCAATTTAAAATGGTTTATCTACCTTTATCACATGGTTACTCTAACTAGTAAATGGAACTCTTTTCCTTTGTGAAGGCCAACTGAATCACGGAATATAAGATGTCCTCAGGGATGCACTTCTCATATAAAATGCTACTGCCCTGGATGTGCACAGTGCCTGACACAAAAAAGATATCCAGTAACGATTTGTTGAATATATGAATACACAGATATAACGTGTCAATACACATGGCAAGGCAGGACCAAAAGGTGCCACCATCTATGAGAGCCCTCCCCTCCTTTCCTAAGTCCAATGGGAACTAGAAGGTGGCCAAAGAATTGGGAGCAAGTCTCAGAGAGAGGGTGCTGCTATCTCCTCCCATGCCCCTCACTTTCTCCTAGAATGGATAAATTTCCCCAGAGTGGAACTGTATTAGGTGAGATTACAGAGGACCACTAGAACACTAAATTTATCCAAAACATAGTACCTGGTAGGAACTACATAACAACCTGGAGTGCCTGGTTCTGAGACACAGTAAACGTATGAATTTGGACAAGTTAGATGAATTGCTCTGCCTCAGTTTTCTCATTTGTAAAACTGGGATAATAACATCTACCTCATAGAATTATTGCAAGGATTATGCGAAATGACAGTTTAGGGGTCAAGAGTGTCGTCAGGCAAACAGAAAGCACTCAGTAAATATTATCCCACTGAAGTATCATTATATTTAGTTAATGGTTCTCATGCATATGGGGAATTTAGTAGAGCCTCTCATTGGTAATACTTGAGAGCCTTCAAATTTCTAACTGCCTCATGAGTTTCAGAACTGCTTCCAGGACTTTTTCATCATGTACTATGCTAGACTGAAGTCTTTTTCTAAGACACCTTTTTTTTTTTTTTTTAAATTTGACATTTAATCAATGGGGAGCTGCATATGTCCTAGGACGGTGACCTCCAGTATTTTCCAACCCCCGTAGGAGTCAGTGGTGCTTCCTAGGGAGCCAACCATGATTAACTCAGCCACTGGAAAAACCTGGCTCATTATCACATACAAACAACTCGCAGCTCTGAAGGGTCATGCTGCTGTGACGGAGTATTCAAATAGCCAACTGCTGACATCAGACCACGATGTCTTTCATTTGGCATGAAATCGTGAATGATGCAGAAATAAACCAGATAAGTGAACCACTGTCATTAAATCATGCAGGCTTAATTTATGTTTTAAGAAGTGAAGATCAAATCCATCCATAAAGGCTTTTAAATAAGATTATGACATGAGCTAAACGATTCCTTTTCTAGCAACGATTTTAGCTTTAGAACTCTGAGCATTTTATTCTAATACATAGATAATTGGGTTCACTGCATTTGACAACTGGCTAAAGAGAAATATTACTGAGGGTAATTCACGTTCTATGCTCTGTTGACAGGAAACATTAGCTCATAAAAATCTTTTCCCATAGAAAGGCCATATTAGAATAAATATCTAATATAATAAATAATTTTACTTAATATTTTGTTTTAAATTTAAATTTCATGTATGTGCACTTACACAATCTATTTTTACATGTTGCAGAATTTAAACAGAAAAATAGATATAAAGCAAGTAGTCTTCCCTTGAACGATTAAGACGAAAATAGAAATTATTGTAATTTCTAAGAAGAGGCATGCAGATAAAATTGGGGAGAGACACTCAGGGTGCATTAAAAATATTGGTACTGATCTATTACTTTTTTTTTTGGAAAGGTTTATTCTATAGGGCGTGTTTGCCCGCCAGCCAGACAGAGAAAGACAGAGAGATAGAAAGCGAGAAATCACCCCCCAGGGGCTATGGCCACGTCGCAATCCCTTCTCCTCCATTCTCCTCTTGGGATCTTGGGCACATGCGCACACATGGCCGGCGTGCGTTTTAAGCCACTGGGTCCGGGACGCAAACTGCGGTCGACTACATAGGGGTCCAGCGACAGACATTACACTAACTGCTGGTCCCAGTACTGATCTATTTCTGAAACCATTCATTTTAGTGTTACTTTTTATACTTAATTTAAGCACTAGATGTATTCTCTTACATTTATGAAATATTTCAAATTAAAATGTGGAGAAGGAAATCTCTCTCCCAGTCTCTCCTTTAGGCAGTCAGCTGCCTGTCCCTCCCAATGAGTTTAGGTTACCTTAAAGTTTGCTTTATAAATTAGGCCGACCACTGGTGTGGTGGTAAAGGCAACTGGATCCCACATAGGCTACTGTGCAGTTTGAGTCCCAGACCCAGTGACTTGAAAAAAACATGTCGTGTGTGAGTGTGTGGGTGGGTGTGTGTTTACAAAATACATGGAAAAGGGATTCAGCATGGCCTTGCCCCGAGGAGCATTTCTCTCTTTCTCTCCCTCTGGCAAGCGCATGTGCCCTATAGCAAAACAAAACTAAAAAATACCAAAAACTGTTCTTTCTGACTTTACAAGTACTGCTGCAGTAAAGAAAGTTACATCATTCCCTGTGTACAAGTTTTAAATTATTGTTTGCTTGTTTGTGCTTGGACAAATAATATTTTATACATTTTACATAACACATCAACTATTACTTCCTTAACTATGATACATATGATATTGGCAAAAGTATAAAGCAGTGTTCCAGACAAATCTGACGTAGGGGTATTGCCCTAGGCCTAGCTGATAGACTCCGAGTGTCTTCATCAGAAGTATCACAGTGCTAATCTTTTCTGCTCTCACGCCCATTGCAGAACAAAGAGAGACAGTCATCTGCCACTCCAGGCTGTCAGGGAGAATGAAAAACAAGTGTACCAATGTCTCTATGTTGAGGTGCAAGTTAAGGTTCAGTTATGTTTTGCTTTTCTTCTAGGGCAGCTCTCACATCCCCTGAGTTCACCTCTTTAAGATCTGGGGCCAGAGCTCTGTGCCCCTGAAATTTTCTTTACTGTTTAATGCTTACTAAACAAAAAGGTCCCTGAGGTCTCTTCCACAGTGCTCAATGGTTAGAAAATTAAGGTCTTTTTTTTTTTTTTCTCTTCTGCTCCTCCAAGTAAAAGTATAATCAGTCAAGGTAAAAAAATGCCTTTGGAATAATGAGAACATATACTCCTTAGGAAAGAACTACTGATACTACAGAAAAATCTTGAACAAAGATGTTCATGAGAGGAATGAAATGTTACTGATACACACTATTCTTTTAGGTTCTTTTACACATTTATTCACACATGAGAGTCACTAAAAATAGCATACAAATGAGAGCTTCAATTAACAGTACACAACTGAACATAAAAGGCCAAGAGAGAGAAAGAAATAGGAGAGAGAGAGAAAAAATGGTTTTGAGACTTGTTTTTCATTTCATATATACTTTATGCCACTAGATGGTGGTAAAGCACAGACCTTAAGTTGCCATTGGGGTAGAGGGTGTGTGTGAAAGAATTCCTTGCTTTTGTTTCACTTTCAGGAAAAAATAAAAAATCAAATTATAATTATTTACAAGACAGAAATGTATGTCTTTATTAAAAAAAAGAAGTTAAACCATATGAAATTGACTGTTTTTGTATGTCAAAAGGTTGAGCATTGACAATTTCATGTGCTTTGACCTAACAAAAACTTAGAAACCTAGAAGGTACTAGTTGTAATTTATGTTCCTGAAGACTAAAATAAAGCTAAAAAAAATAAATAAATAAAAGGAAGAAACTGAAATAAGATGACAGTCTTCTTTCCCAACCTAATAGAGTGGGTCCGGTGGGTTTAGGAAGTTTGGAAATTGTGATGAGGCTACAAGATTGTTGCTCCTGGGTGAAATGAGGAAGGGACAGGAAGAAATATTTTTAAAATATAAATAGAATGTTCTATAATATTAATTACTACTACCTACTGCATAGAATGTTCTATATGTTAATAACTACAAATTTCTTTCTGCAAGTGACCAGGTGCTGTACTTTGGTTAGAGTAGAGCCAAAATGATGTGGCTGTTCCTACACTCTTTTTTCAAATCAAGTGTATCTCCTTAGTCTGAATGATGTGAAGGGTCCAGGATAAAGTTTTGGTATTTCCTATGTTCTCCTTCACCAAAGATTCTACTTCTTTTAACATTCCACACTTCCAGGTAAGTTGTCTAACCAACTTAGTTTCAGGTCACATCAAAAGGAGGGGACTGATGGGGCCAGTGACAGCTTACGACAGAAAACAGTGTATGTTTCATTGACCTGGGCCTCCTTAGTGCTCTTTGGCCCCTAAAAACTTCAGACAAATTGTTATGTTCATGGAGAGAAAGAGACAGAGTGACATGATGGAAGGCAGAAAAAGTTTCTCTCAACACCCAGCCTTTATTTCTAAGAAAATACCCACACCAAGAGATTTCAGCACAGAGCTGGGAGAATATTTCAGAATCGAAATATAGCAATTATTTAAAGTGTCACTATTTCTGGGATTTAAAGGGATTCCGAGTTTATTGGGAAATGCTCGAGAAATCGGAAATATAAAGTGTTTAAGTTAAATACCAGAGGAATGTCTAGCACTGACAGTATTTTTGACCTTGGACTAAAAGATGGAGGGATACCATAGAATCCTTTTTAAACATTAAGATATCCAAGATATTATAGGTTTTAGCCCTGCAGGACAATATAGAATATATATTAGATTTCTTAAATTATTTTGTAATTTAGTATTTTATTCCCTTTCCTTGACAGAAAATCATAATTTGGAAAAAAAAAAGGATTCTCAAGAAGATGTAGAAATTGGGACCAGCAGTTAGAGAAATGGCTATGTCGCTGGACTCCCATGTAGTCGACGGCGGTTCGCGTCCCAGACCCGGTGGCTTAAAACTCACGCCGGGCGCGTGTGCGTGCGTGCCCAAGATCCCAAGAGGAGAATGGAGGAAAAGGGATTGCGGCGTGGCCATCTCCCCTGGAGGGGTGATTTCATTTCTTGCTTTCTGTCTCTGTGTCTCTCTCTGTCTGTCTGGCGAGCGCACGTGCCCTATAGTGAAAACCTCTCCAAAAAAAAAAGAAGATGTAGAAACTGAGACAGGCTTGAAGAGAGATCTTTGATCACTTTAGATAGTGAGGGGCCATATTTAGGAGTTATAGGAAAGAAAATTACCACGGAAAAAACAACCCTGAAGAGATATAAAATAAAATGTCAATAGTAGTTATTATGGGATTCAGAATTATGGGAAATCTTTTCCTTCCTCTCACTTACATTTATTTTCCTAAACTTTAATGTCAAGCTTTTTCACTAGAATTCAGTGTGAAATTCCAAATCCCCAAACATGCTAGGAAAGTGGATAATTCTTTGACCTACTTGGCCAGACATTTCCCTGAATGACTTTTAAAAAATTAGGTGTTTTTTTTTTTTTTTTTTTAACATGAACCATATTAATTGCCTAGAGTTGTCCAACTGTTTTGAAAGCATAAATTAAATCATGGTCAATGTTTTAAGATCCTAAGTAGAGCAAAGGTTGAAGAAGGAATGGCAGGTAAAATAAATAGGGAACTGTAAATGGTATCCACAGAGGCAGATAGTATTTCAATCAATACAATAATCTACTCATAAGGACAGTACTGGACTTCCACATGGTTGACTATGGTTCAAGTCTCAGACCCGGCAGCTTGAAAATTACGCCAGGCATATGTGTGTACGTGCGTGCCCCAAATTCTAAGAGAATAGTAGAGAAGGAATTGCAGAATGGTCATCCCCCCTGGAGAGTGATTCCTCATTTTCTCTCTCATTATATCTCTCTCTCTGGTAACTGTGATGCCCTATGGCAAAAACCTTAAAAATAAACATTAAAGAATAAGGAGCCAGCAGGTGGTTAGGGTGCTGGACACACCCACATGGTCAACCGTGGTTCAAGTCCAAGATCTGGTGGCTTGGTTTCTCACCTTCCCTCACTCTCTCTGGTCAAATTAAAATAAATGAATAAATAAATAAAATAAAATAGAAATAATTCTTTAAAGACTTTTTAAATTAAAAAATAAAAAGAAAATTAAAAATGTTACACATTACGTTATTTATGGATTGACTAAATTTTGGGTCTAAATTTTAATGGCAATATTTCAGAAATTTTATAAAAGAGTAAAACTATACATGATCCTACTATACAAATAATGTTATTTTCCATTTTAAAAGAATATCTATCATCTATTATGGCATTTTAGAGATGAAAGGGCAATTTCACCACTAAATAAACAAGTAACAATTAAAACATGTTTTATTAGATTTTCTAGAAATTGTGCTGATCATTATACAAGCCTATGATTTCAACCTCTTAATTACCTCATGAGGCAGGTATTCTTGGAATTGAAGTTTAACAGCAGGAGAAATCAGGCTTGGAAAAATCCAGTGACTTGCTGAAGGCCATTCAGTTTTCAGGAGGAGATGAGAAGATTTAATAGGGCCCTCATCCAATTCATCCAACTGTGCCAGTTGGAATGGCCCAGAGAAGTTAAATCAATTGCCCAAGGTGCTACAGCTGTCTATGACAGAGCCCTGATTATAATTTTTATAATCTCTTAGTATTTCTTGTATTTCACTCTGTAACATTCCTTACTACTCAATGTTCATTTAAACCTGCTTCATGTCCCAGATTAAATTAGTTTTTATCTCATTCTGTTCCTAGTTATCTATACCAAGGGCTCTCAATTTCTCCTGAACACTGAAAAAACCCCCCAAAACCTGTCATTTAAAAAAATACATACACTTGCATCTGACCCCCAGATTTCTGGATTTAATTGACCAGAGGTACAGCCTGGCCATTCAGATAAGTAATCTGTAGATCAATCTATTCATGCTATGTAGTTTACGTTGAGAAGTTTTGTCTACACAAGGACCATTTAGTCATTAGCCCTTCTATATATATTCCAAACAATTTAGATCATTTTCTTCACTCTTTTGCACCTATGTCATGTAGTTACAGTATTTTCATAATTTGTGTGCCTAACAGGGACAAATAAAGATAAACATATCACCTAGCCAAATCTTCGTGCAAATGACATACGTAAAAGAGGTAAATAAGATATCAGGTTGAATTGGATTATTAAATTTCAAGCACTGATCATGTACCTAATTATACAAAAGTAATTTAATCTGTGATGTAGACTTCAGTGCTTATGTCAGTGAAGAAAATATGGCTAACGTAAGTATATCCTTTAGGTTATTTGTTATTTGAAGCAAAGGTACTCTTGGGGTCCTTGGGTTTATAGGAAATAGATCAGTATGGCCAAAATCAAACTCTCCAGCACTGTATCCAAATGACTTGAAAGAACCACAGAACTTGTATTTATTCTTGTGCTTTATTTAATATTAAATTAGGAACCAGAACTAATCCTCCAAATTAAGTGTTCATATCTGCGATAAGTCTGCCCATTCATCAAGCGGTGCTTACCTGAGCAAATGGAGTCACAATCAAGTCATCTCCGTGTCTGAAAGAGAAACCAAATCCCAAGTTAGATGTCACCAATGACATATGACCTCTTTCACTCAATATTAAATAGTAAGTTCTACTTTCATAAATTCCTATAGAGATTTACAGTAGTTCCATCCTTATTCTTCAGCACATGTTCTTCCCAGCCACTGTGTTGAAAAGAAGTCTTCGGGGATGTTAACCATTGTCCAGTTCCCTGGGTAAAAAGAGGAACTTTTTGATCATCAGCCAAGGTCACGGTCGTTTAGGCACACAGGACATGCACTACCAGAAATGGGGCTCCAGCTGTGCGCCTGAGCTTCACTTTCAGCCTCTGATTGGAGATAGAGGAAGGGAGCTGAGGAAGGAACTGCAACTGCAGTGGCTTCAGGGAGAGGACCCTGGACCAGCTAACACTTGAAGGTGATCCGTATCGAGTGCTCTGCATCATCCGGTGTGAGTCTTGGACAGGCTAGGAACTGTAGATGACATGGGACTACATCATGCACTAATAAAAACCCCATGAAACTTCTCAACTGACTCACGTCCCAGCCACTGTAGTTACGGGGGAATGTTGCCCCATGTGTGCTGTTGCTGCAGCAACCTTGGCTACACCGTGCCCGCAGTGTAGGAGCAAGGTGTCAGCATGACGTGTCTTGGAGGGACAGGGAAAGCAAGGAAAGTTGTGCAACTTTCTACTTGGAGGAAAGTGAGAAACCAGGGCCCAGTGTTCTTTCGTGGTATTTCTTAGCATGAATAATTCGAAAGAAGGATTTCCAGAATCACCTTGGGCTACTAGATCTAGCTCTTCACAGCTCTTTAATCAGGAGAATGTGTAGCTGTTCTACACAGAAAGCTTCCTGGACATGGTCCTAACTGAGAACAGTGCAACGGAACTATCTGCTCCTTCGTGAACAATCTGCGAAGATCCCTGAGGGATCTAAAACAACACGACAAATTATGCTGCAGCACAAGGGAGTGCTGATCATGTCAGGAAATGAGTTTCTACCAATAATTAGACAAGTTCTTAGGGTCATCCACTAATTACAACAGAGTCTTGAAATAAAAATGTGGGAAAAAAAAGCAGAAAAAGATAAAAAAAAACCAAAAAAAACCCATACTTTCAATGAGGTGTTATTTTATTCCCCCTTAGTTTCAAAATCACATTTTTCAAGAGGCATCTATTCTTTGTAGAGATTATTTACAGAACCCTAGATTCTAAGGAGAGGCATTAAATTTCATTATCATTTTATAAAAGGAGGTAACTAAAGTTCAGAGAGGTCTTTAAGTCTAAAAGCTAAGAAATGGTAGAGCCAGAACATCAATCAAAAAAGGTCTGCCAAGGTCAAGCTCTGAAAGGCTCTCTTCTAGAAAAATGGCCCATGGTAGGAGAAGGCCTGGTGTCTTGAAGCCTTAGGGAAGCCACAGTGCCAGAGAGAGGCAGGTGGATGAGATAAAGCCAAGGAGGCAGAGGAGCCACCTGGGTTAGATCAAAGATGATGCACACGAAGAGCTACAGGGAGCAGCTCAGGGATTCCAGAGAGTGCCATATTAGGGAGACGTGAGAAAATAGTGGTTGGAAGAGAGCCAGGTAGCCGATCACAGAGCCTTTCTTTGTAAAACTTGTAGAAGAACTTGGATTTTACCCTCTGACAAAAGCATGGGTTAGAATTCCAGCTCTGCCATACACTAAGTGTGTGAATTTGTGCAACTTATTAAACCTCTTTCTCTTTGTTCATCTATAAGATGGAGATTTGTGAGGGGATTAAATAAACTATAATGCTAAGTGCTTAGAAATGTGCTTAGCACACAGTACATGCTCAGTAAATATTAATTATAATAATAATTTAGTAGTAGTAAATATTTTCATATCATACTGACTTTTACTTTTCAATGCAGTTAGAAAATTATGGAGGCTCAGGAAACTGATAGTTAAGAAGAATCCTTGAGCCAGTCACACAAGTTTGTAAAGAATTGAGATATTTGAGGGGGCAAAACTGGAAATGGGAAGACCAATTTAGAAGACAGTGGAGATGAGGACTCAAACTTATTCAGCAGTAGTTGAGAGAGAGGGATGATGACAACATTAGGAATCTGTAAAAACAAAAATTATGGAAATACAAAAGTAAGGAGAATGTTATCATGGTAGGTACATTTCATATACCTTCCCACCAATTGTTACAACAATATTTAAAGACATGTAGTGTTACTCTCATTTTCCAGATGACAAAATTGAGGCTCAGATTGATTATGAGAGTTAGCACAAAGTAATACACTTAGTAGCTGCATAGCCATACCTCTTATAATTTTACTAGGTGACTCCTACAGAAGAGTTTTAAAAATAGGTTAAAAATAAGATTCAGGCCAGCTGGTGGTGTGATGGTTATGATAACTGGATACCACATGGTTGAATATGTAGTTCAAGTCCTGTACCCAGTGACTTTCAAAACACACTGGGAATGTATGCATGTATGTCTCAATTCCTGGAAATAGAGAGAAATGGAGGAGAAGGGATTATGGCATGACTGTTCTCCAAGGGCAGTGATTTCTCACTTTTTCTGTCTATCTCTCTCTCCTCTCTCTCCACACCCTCTGCCAAAATGAATAAACGATCTTTAGGAAGATGGTAGGAAAAAGAGGACAGTAGCCACTTCAGGTCTTTTATGGAAGAAGAGAGGTCAGTTCTAAATGGTGAATTTCAAAATGATGCACAGATTGGTCAGCTACAGTTCGTTCTTGGCCCTTCATCTTGCTCTTTGGCTGTTGACCATTGGCAAAATTGAGGGCTACAATTTCTCTCATGTACTTCTTTTGAAACAGCAACTTAATTCTCAGAAAATAACAGAAATACTTATTAATGCACCAATTTTTAAAAAGTATGAGTACAAAATGCACAGCTGGGTACTTTACCATTTAATAACTTTCTATACACACACAAGGCATTAGAAAATTGCACTTGAGGGAGCAGCAGTTGGCATAATGGCTATGTTGCTGGACTCCCATGTAGTTGACGTGGTTCAAGTCCCAGACCCGGTGGCTTGAACTCAATGCTGGGTGCATGTGCGTGTGTGCCCAAGATCTTGAGAGGAGAATGGAAAAGGAATTGCAGCATGGCCATCCCCCCTGGGGGTTGATTTCTCATTTTCTGTCTCTCTGTCTCTCTCTTTCCAGCGAGCACATGTGCCCTATAGCAAAAACTTCTTCAAAAAATAAAAATAAAAAGTGTAATTGAGGCCAACAATCTTAACAATTGAACTATGTAGTGTGTTGTATAGTCCTACTTAGTTAGCAGTCCAAAAACAAAACACTATTCCAAAAGTTTTAAATAGTACATATTGCATTCAAGATATTTTGATGGTTCTTAAGATAAAAACTAATATTTTAAAGTAATTATTCCATGATGGGAGGTATATCACACAGGGAAAAAAGACAAGCCATACATGCCTACTCGATTTTGTAATCAAATAAGCTATTAATTTAGGGGCTCTTGAGGCTCTCCCTCTCTCTCTTCTCTCTTCCTCCCTGCTCAGACCCACGCCTACCTCTTGGGAGTGTATTTTTGTTTTTATTTAATTAAAATACCTTTTCCTTTCACAATTGGCTTGCTTCATTCAATTCTCTGTCTGGAACACCAAGAATGCAGACATCACTGGCACCACCCCACAACATATATTGTAGCAAGTCAGCCAGGAGGCGACATGGGAAATAACCACCTGATCCCCCAAGACTCGCCCCTTGGCTGTATCCTTAACTATTGGGAAAATTTTGACCCAGGTGACATAAAAACCAAAACAAAAAATGCATAATATTAATTTGTAGTGCAGCTTGACCTCAATATAAACTTTGGGAGTAAGAACAATAGCCGCCAAATGGGACCATTAATCATAATGCTATCTTACAAATAGATTTGCTAGGTAGAAGACAAGGAAAGTGATCCACAGTCCCATATGTCCAAGCCTTTATGGCTCTTTACCAAGACCCTTTCTTTTGCAGAAAAGTTAGCCAAATCCCTTCATTAAAGCCTCAACCAAATGTGGATATAGTAGATAGTCCCTGTTACAAACTCTGATGAAACTTATGAGAGAATTCCCTTCACAAGAGAATCACAAGAGAATCTCACAAGGGATTAACCCCCATACCACTCCTCACCTTCTGCCCCAAGCACAGGTATGTTCATTCCGAAGGGGACAGAAGGAATAAATAATCAACCCTTTAGTTCATCACATACTTGAAGCATGACCCTCTAACCCTTCAGGGAAATAGCTGGACAAGAGGGCTCAATCAGAACCCTTTGCCATCACTGATATTCAACAATGCAGATAAAAGTTGGGTGAATATTCTGAGGGCTGAGGTAAATTTATAAGTTTCAGAGACTGACCTTGGCTCCTGGCCTCTCTTAGAGGGATGTAGAGTTCATTATGTGTTTTTGTTGCACCCCAATTGAGAAGGAAAGAATTTTAAACACACCACACAAAGAAGTGGATGTTTAATTTACTAGACTTCCACAAGAGAATTTTCTAGGAGTATAGACTGGTGAACTGAAGAGCTAAATTAGAGGCCCTCTTGGCAGGAGTGAAACATGGGATAAAAGCCTGTAGATTATTACAAACTAAGAATGATCATTCAGGAAAAAGGTGAAAAGCCAGCTGCCTTCTATGATAGGTTAGAAGAGGGATTTAGAAAATATACTAATCTGGACCCTACCTCTCTAGAGGAAGAGTTTTTATAGGAAAATATTTTAGCCAAACTGCCCCAGATATCAGGCAAAAAATCCAAAAGCTAAAAAATAGAACTCCAAACCAATCAGCCTCTATTACTTGACATGGCCTTCATGATCTCAAAAAGGAAAAGAGGCAACAGAGTAGAGAGAAATGGCAAGCCATGATATGACTGTCGCAATTATCAAAGCCCTTGATATGCACAGAGTGTCCAAAAGTTCATCCCAAATCCAGAGAGAAAAATCTGCAGATTCTTGCTTCAAGTGCAAGAAGAGTGGACAATTTCCAAGAGCCACCTCCTGGGCCCTGCCATCAGTGCTGCAACATGGGAAACAATTCTTGCCATTTGGAGGAATAACTGTCCACTCTCCCAAAGGAAGAAGTGGTCAACCAAGGTCCTCATGAGCCAAGGGAAGAAATCAATGACTGACGAAGCCTGTGGAGATCCTCTATGCTCCTGTCCAGAGAGGTCATCATAACCACTGAGGAACCCCAGGTATGTTTAGCCATCATGAGTAAGCCAATATTATTTCTTGTAGATGCAGGGACTACTTACTCTGTTCTCCCTTCTTTTTTCAGGAAGGTCCTCCTCACAAACCACAATAGTTATGTGAATGGAGGGAAGAAATACTGTGAGTTATTTCACCTCTCCCTTGCTATGCCAATTCATAAACCAAATATTCTCATGGGAATTTCTAATACTCCCCAGCTGCCCAACCCCCTAATGGGAAGAGATATATTGGCTTAACTGGCGGCCATCCTTTAATTTAAGGCCTCCAAGGATTATGATCATTCAAAATTCTGACAGGGTACCAAGCCACATAGATAATAAAATTGTCCTCATGGCCTGGAACTCTGGACAACCAGGAAGGGCTATAACAGTATCCTTCGTAAAAAATACAATTAAAGACCCCTCTAAATCCCTCACTGCAAACAGTATCCCATAAGACTAGAAGCTAGAAAAGGACTCAAACCTACTGTAAAGGAATTTTTAAAATGTGGGCTACTAAAATTTTGCCAGTCCCGCTGCAGTACTCCTAAATTGCCAGTACTTAAGCCCACTGGGGGAGACAGGACTGTCTAAGACCTAAGGCTTCCAACCCAAATTTGACTATTGACTACTGTTCTATCCTTATCCTCAGCATCATATCTAGCTGTCCTTGCTCTTATTTGACTGTGGGCCACTAGGGCAATGATTCCTCATACTAAATATAGAGGAGGTTGACCTTCCTGGTTAATAAATATGTAGGATTTTCAAATAACTAAATGGACGAAGACCATGCTAATAGGAAGGGCAGCTGATCTCAGATCCTTCTAGTGGAACTTAGCAACTACGGCCTCACTGAGAGCCCATTTGGGACCTAGAATGGCAACTACTCCCTTAAAATCCCAGGCACCATCTGTGTTAAAAGAACTTATGATACAACCCAAGAACGATGTACCTTAAACCAGTCTCTCTAATCACATTGCTTCACAAATCCAACCACAATTGTTGAATTCAGGGGAATCTGAATCCAAGAAAGCTAGAACTGGTTCCCTTGGCTGTTGCCTCTTTGGGAACCCCTGTTATTGCTAATTCACACCCTCATTTTGGGCCCTGTCTATTAAATCTCCCAACCAAGTTTATCTCTTCCTTCTTAGAGCTCATAAAATTGCAAATGGCCATATGACAGAGATATCTACTTCTTGGGGCCATGCTGAATCCTGCTGTAAGTCATCCAGCACCAACAACTATCCTTCCAACAACACACTTCAGAACTATCCAGCCCCTGGTCCTGCTCTCCCACCTAGATCAGGTAGGGCAAGACTTCCATGATCTCTGATAGGCAGGGTCAACAGCCCTTTCCAGCATGAAACAGTTACATAAGACAGGCCATCCATGTTTAACTCCCCAAAAAGATTTATGGGATCATCCCTCCCAGGGAAAAATGAGGCAGGAGAAAACTGGCAAATAGCAGCAGGAAAAGGGGCTGGAGTATCTGCTCCTGTAACTAGACAGACAGAAAAAGATCAGGACAGTATATTCCCTGGCCAAGTTAATATAGGTAGGAGATTTCCAGTGGGGGATGGCTAGCTGATTAAGCCATATTTGATACAGCTAATAAGATGAATCAGTGGGCCCAGCCACATTGGTTAGAGCCAATGAGATGGGAACAATTGGTGGGCCCAGCCAGTGATCAATTGACGTGGCTTAGATTAAGAAATTATAAACTTCTCAGAATGTCACTGCCAGATCCCTGGAGTCTCTCTCCTCTCTTGCTTGGGCCCACTTCTACCTCTTGGGAGTGTACATTCACTTTTACTTAATAAACTACCTTTTCCTTTAGCAAAAAAAATAAGTAAATAAATAAATAAAAAGCTATTACTCTGCTTCAACACATGGTCATGATGAAGACACTGTTTTTGTAAAATGGATGAGAAACAGTTCAGACAGCCCAAAGTAAGGTAAGTGAGGTACAGGTACACGAAATATAGTGATGGATGATATACATACAAGAGTGGTCCTTTAAGATTATAATAGGGTAGCCTATTCTACTGAGGTCTGTGTAAGTACATTCTGTGATGTTTGCATGACAAAAATCACATAACAACACATTTCTCAGAATTTACCCCATAATTAAATGATGCATCATTATAAAATGAAATACATATATTGTCCAAAGTATGGTCTTTTCTTTCATTATATTCTTTATTGCCCAGTTACAAAGTTGATTTACTGAGAATGAAGTCACCTTGACCAAGGTATATCATCAATCTAAAATTAAACCCTGGAAGTAAGTCTCTTATTTATTTATTTATTTTTATGTGAATTACATTGGATTTGAATCATTCAAAACTCAAAAGAGTGGACTTGTTTATTAAAACACATTTTTTTTTTTTTTGGAGAGGTTTTTGCTATACGGTGTGTGCTCTGGCCAGACAGACAGAGAGAGACATAGACAGAAAGAGAGAAATCACCCCCCAGGGGGGATGGTCATGCCGCAATCCCTTCTCCTCCATTCTCCTCTGGGGATCTTGGGCACGCACGCACACGCGCCCGGCGTGAGTTTTAAGCCACTGGTACGGAACGCAAACCACGGTCGACTACGTGGGAGTCCAGTGACATAGCCATTACGCTAACTGCTCGTAAAACCATTTTTTTTTTTTTTTTGAGAGAGAGATTTTTCTTATAGGGCATGTGTGCTCACCAGAGACACAGAGATAGAGATAGAGAAAGCAAGAAATCACCCTTTGGGGATGGTCATGCTTGCAATCACTTCTCCTCCATTCTCTTGTTGGGATTCAGAATGCATATGCATGCATGTGCTCACACACACACACACATTGACCACACTAGAGTCCAGTACCTTAACCACTATGCCACCTGTGGCCTCAACACTTCATTTTCTTTTCTTTTGGTTGTATTTTATTCCCAAGGTTTGTAAAGAAAATACTTAAGATATACAATATTTAAGATAATTTATCAGTCTTTCTTTCTCTCCCTATCAAAGCATGAAGACAATTATCATTTTAGTGATGAAGATATGTCACTTTTTTTAATTCCTTGAACATTTTTTAAAGATTTATTATTATTATTATTGTTAATATTATTTTTCACATGAGTTTTGCCAGAGAAAGACAGAGAGAGAGAGAGAGAGGGAGAGTGAGAAAGCAAGCTGCCAGGTCTGGGATGCAAACCATGGCCAGCCATGTGGGAATTTCAGCACCTTAACCACCATGCCACCTGCTGGTCTGCTTAGAAATTTTTTTATGCCTTAAATTCTAAATGATGTATAGCTATTAAATGTATAAATAATAATAATAATAAAGGAAAAATAAAACCATAATGAGATACCAATAATTCAAAAAAAGAAATTGTTTATGCCAAATATCTCAGGACTTTCTCATTTTAGTAGCAGTGAAATGATTTATAGCACTTTAGTGGCAAATGTGCTAAATAAAAGGCTGGTCATATCCTATTTGTTTTTTGTCAAAGTCTGTCATGTTATAATTTTCTATTAATATATGCTTAATATATAATTTAAAAATCTTTGTCTAAGTCCTCAATCCAATATTAAGAAGTCTTTTGGTCATATAAGCACAATGATCCAGGTAAAATATATTTTTATTTGTAGTTAGAAGATAAATGTAATATGAACTTATCTTTTGTGTCTTATAATTTGCTTATAATAATTAATAAAAAGGTCTCGTAGTTAAGATTAACAGAGGATTCATTTTGTTATTATATATGATTTGGCTTAAAGTATATGTGTGTTTTAATGAATTAAATAATCACACACCAAAAAGAAATAAGCCTATGAAGTAAAATGATTCTGAAATCCTGCACTTGAACAATATTCCCAACTAGGAACTTTGTAAAGTACCTCAGGTAATTAAAGTGGGGTTAGAAGGGATTAGGAGACTACACATTAAATTGGGGCTTGCTGAGTTGGGAAGTGATTGCTAGTCTCTTACAAATTGACTGAGAAGGTAGATTCAAAGTTGTACAGTGAATATTGCCAGGAACTCTAAAATTGTACCTCCTGGTAACATGAATTTGGAGTAGGATTATGTGAGAATATTTTTCATATAAATTTAAAAAATGGTCATATCCTATTTGTTTTTTGTCAAAGTCTGTCATGTTATAATTTTCTATTAATATATGCTTAATATATAATTTAAAAATCTTTGTCTAAGTCCTCAATCCAATATTAAGAAGTCTTTTGGTCATATAAGCACAATGATCCAGGTAAAATATATTTTTATTTGTAGTTAGAAGATAAATGTAATATGAACTTATCTTTTGTGTCTTATAATTTGCTTATAATAATTAATAAAAAGGTCTCGTAGTTAAGATTAACAGAGGATTCATTTTGTTATTATATATGATTTGGCTTAAAGTATATGTGTGTTTTAATGAATTAAATAATCACACACCAAAAAGAAATAAGCCTATGAAGTAAAATGATTCTGAAATCCTGCACTTGAACAATATTCCCAACTAGGAACTTTGTAAAGTACCTCAGGTAATTAAAGTGGGGTTAGAAGGGATTAGGAGACTACACATTAAATTGGGGCTTGCTGAGTTGGGAAGTGATTGCTAGTCTCTTACAAATTGACTGAGAAGGTAGATTCAAAGTTGTACAGTGAATATTGCCAGGAACTCTAAAATTGTACCTCCTGGTAACATGAATTTGGAGTAGGATTATGTGAGAATATTTTTCATATAAATTTAAAAAACAACAAACTTCAATGAAAACTAACTAGGATTTATTTTGAGAAAACATTTATTTATCTAGTTACCCATTTATTTGTGATTTTTCAAGCCACCAGGTCTGAGACTTGAACCATCGTCAGCCATGTGGGAGGGAATCCAGTACCTTATCCACCATGTCACCTGCTAGCCCAAGGATTTGTTTTAAGGAAAAAAAAAAAGGAGTATTTCTGAGAAACAAGTGGAGAGAGAAGGTTTGGGAAGCTCAGAAAAAGCTAATTGTTGACCTTGTTTGCATGAATTTATGTATTTATGTATATAAGCATGTGGGAGATGAGGAGATTGATACCCAGGTAAAAGTCATGGCAGAGTACATGTGTAGAATCTTTTAGGATGGGCCAGATAAACTATTAGAGGTCACTGTGGGAGTTGGTACACCGCTGGTCTTAAGTCTCATGGTGTAGAGTGAAGTACCATGTCCTTGGTTACCTGCTCAGGCTACCATGGGCTAGACCAGAGTAGTCACTCTCTTTAGTCTTGGGGAGCCTCCCCTTTTCCCATTCCCAAAGAGTCCTCAGTCCTTGCTGAGTCATGAGTGAGTACTACTGGAGACGGGAACACAAGGCTTAACAATACACCACTGACTTTTATTTTTTCAAAATACTTCTCACTCTCTACCCTCTATCATCTCTCATCATCCCTCTCTTACTTCCATATTGCTTACTACTTTCTTTTTTTTTGCTATAGGGCACATGCACTCACCAGAAAGAGAGAGACACAGAAAGCTAGAAATCACCCCCCGGGGGAATGGCCACGCTGCAATCCCTTCTCCTCCATTCTCCTCTTGGGATCTTGGGCACACACGCACACATGCCTAGAGTGAGTTTAAGCCACTCGGCCCGGGATTCGAACTGCGGTCGACTACATGGGATTCCAGCAACATAGCCATTCCGCTAACCCCTAGTCCCCTTACTACTTATTTTTGACCTTCATGTTTTCTATAATGAGAAGACAAAAATGTAGGTAAGAAATGGAAAGAGAAATAAAAGAGCAACTAAATTTTCAGAAAGTACCAGTATTTTGGAGAATTTGACTATTGAGAACATTTTGCAGGCCTGACTTGTGGCCAAGTAGTTAAGGAGCCAGATCCCAAATGGATGACCAAGTGGTTCAAGTCCTGGATCTGGTGGCTTGAAAAACATGCTGGGTGAATGTGCATGTATCCCCAAATTCCAAAAAGGCTGGATTAATAGAGAAGGGATGCAGATGACCACACTCCCTTGAGGGATACTTTTTCCCTCTCCCTTCATGTCTTTCTTTGGTAAATGAACATAGCCTCTGGCAACATTTTTTTTTAAAGGAACATTTTTAAAAACCAAATGATGTTTTTCCATAGATATAATTTAAAAAGGGATGATTTGTCTTTCCAAAATATAATGTTATCTCTGACAAATCATAAATATCACATTTAACAGGATAATGAAACCTTTAAGATTACTTATGAAAGAGGCATTAGGAGTTTTCATAACTTACACAGTATTTAACTCTGATGACTCTATATTAAATAGATGTTCACGTTTCTATTCTAACAGTGGAATTAGGCTCAAAAACTTAAGTAACTCATGGTAGTCATTCATATGGGTAATGTAAAAAAGTTGATTTTATGGAAGTGGAGAGCAGGATACCAGAGACTAGAGAGTGTAAGAGGGAAAGGAAGATAAGCATTTGGCCAAAAGCTATATAGTTAGTTAATGTACAGTCAGTACATTATGTTGTGTATCAAAAAACTATATACAATTTGTCAGGTGCCAATTCAAAATTCAATTAAAAATATTTAAGGCCTGGCCTGATCTTTGACCAAAGAAATTCTTGAGAAAAAATTCTTACTTTTTGGCCTATGCGTGCCTCATTTCTTACAGACAAATGGTAGACGACGACTGTAGAACATTCTGTCAATAGACAAGCAAAATAAATTTTCATGTCCTATTGCTCAGTAGGGTGACTAAAGTTAACAATAACATATCATGTATTTAAAAATTAGAAGAGAGGATTTTAGATGTTTCTATCACAAAGGAATGACAAATGTATGAGGTGATATATTTGCTAATTGTCCTAATTTGCTGAGTATATGATGTATAACATACATGTACTAAAACATCATGTGTTACCTCACGATATCAATAATTATTATGTGTCAATTTAAAGAAAGACAAAAAAGGGAAAAATAAAAATCAAGAAAACAAAAACTCAGTTGAAAAATGGGCAAAGGGCTTGAATTAGCTATTTCTCAAAACAAAAAGAAGGGATTGCGGCGTGGCCATCCCCCAGCGGGGGGTGATTGCTCACTTTCTATCTCTCTGTCTCTCTCTGTCTGTCTGGCAAGTGCACGCACCCTATAGCAAAAACCTCTCCAAAAAAAAAAGTTAGTTATTACATTAATTTTTTAGTAGTATAATAACAATTAATTATTAAATTAGAATAACATTATGAAAAATAGTATACAAGTTCCACAAAAAAAAATAAAATAAAAAATAGAACTACCATATGACCCAGCAATTTTACTTCTGGGTACATATCCAATAGACATGAAATCATTATGTTCAAGGATATCTGCACTCATGTTTACTGCAGCACCATTCATAATAGCAAGATAATAATCAGCCTAAGTGCCTATCAATGAATGAAGGGGTCAAGAAAAGACACATACACAATGGAATTATATTCAGCTTTAAAAAGAAGAAAATCTTGCCATTTGTACAATATGGATGAACCTGGAGTACATTATGCTTGGTGAAATAAGCCAGGCACACAAAGAAAATACACATATATATGAATCTAAAAATAATCAAACTCACAGTAGTAGAGAGTAGAATGGTGGTTACCAGAGGTTAGGGGAGGGGAAGATAGGGAAGGGGGGATGCTAAAGGGTACAAGTTTCAATGACACAGGAGGAGTTCTGGAGATCTACTGTACAGTCTGATGACTATAATAATAATAAGGCATAGTACACTTTTCAAGTGCTAAGAGGATAGATTTGAAATGTTCTCATCACAAAAATGGTAAGTATGTGAGGTACTGGATGTGCCAATTAGCTTGATTTAATAATTTCATCATGTTTGCATGTATCAAACTATTTCATTATAAATCAAAACTATTTCCAGGTCTTTATTTTCCCACTTAAAAACTAAATAAAAAATAATTAAGACCTGCCCTGATTTTGACCAAAGAAATTCTTGAAACAAAAGCCCTTAATTTTTGGCCCTTGTGTGCTCATATCACTTGTTAAGGACAAATGGTAGCCAGTGTTTTCAGAATATTCTGCCAACAGACTTCTTGGGATTTACTAGCCAGCGTTAGTGTCTTTATTAATACTCCACAATAATAATAGTAAGAGTGGTCAATCCCCTGGAATGGAAGAAAATGACCAGTGCACTGATGAAGGGGCACTGGAGTTTACACAGCACAAGTAAAGAATTCTCTGAGCTGAAGTAGAATCTCTTGTTTGTTATAAGACAACAGAGGGATTTTCCCAAGAGTGCTGATGTCACAAATTACCGTCAGCAGCTTTGAATACTAGGCTGAGAGTCTGACTTCCAAGGAGGGAAGAAGGAAGAGGGAAGGACTGAGTACACAGACATGCTTTCACAAGTGCCCTCACTTTGTGTTCTAGGAACAGGCTCTTCTTTCATGGTTTATCTTACTTGTCAGGCTCGTTCTTAACGTCAATGGCCTTGTCTCTTGGTTTTTATCCAGAATGAGTTCCTGGGGGAAAGATTTATGGGAAACTGGTGCAACAGTTTTAAAGTTCTACATGTGGTTAAAAAGATTCAGTAGCTTAAAAGGGAGGGCTTGACCAGACAGAGAGGAGAGTAATGCATTTTATTTGTGCCTACTATGGGGAGATAATAGGTCCTACGACATGCAATATTTGATTCTGATGATTCTGCATTAAATGGATGCTTATATTCCCATTCTAGGATAAGGAACTAGACTCTGAGAGCTTAAGTCACTCCTTGGCGGTAAGCCCTTCCTAAGAGGCCGAGTTCTGCGGTTTCCAAATGCCAGTCTGAGGTCTGGTGCTTGGCCGGCAGAATGATCATTGGCCCTTGTCAAAGTAAGAGCAAACATGGACTATCGGGTGAGGCTTTAAAAAAGCTAAATGTATTCCTTTGGAAAACTCTCTTTTCCTCTGAGATTATATGCTCTTTTTTTATTGAAGTGGAAATACTTCTTAAAAATAAAATAAGGGTATAAATTGAAGAGAATTTTCTTGTTATTGTCCTTTACCTGGCAGAGCAAGGAGATAGTAACTCTGGATTAGTCTCCCAAGTGCTTTTTTATTTTTTATTTTTTTAGACCATAGATTAGTTTATTTTTAACGCTCGTCATGCCGTGAATTCACAGGGAATGGGTTTCAGAAGCTCAGACTCCTTTCCATTGGTTCTCACAAAGTGTGCTTCTCTGGGTGGGGCAGTCTGGTACTTCAGTTGAACCCAGGTACCTTTCTCATTGTCTTCCTTCTTTTTCTGGTCATTTTCCTTCACACATTTTAGGAAGTTATCTCTGCTCTTAGAATACTTAATATGCTCAATACGCACGTTAATTCTCTTGGCAAGAATCTTTCCCTTGTTTGTTTACAACAATGCCAACAGCATGCTGGGTAACATTGTAGACTCTTTCAGTTTTGCCATGGTAACATTTGTGGGGCATTCGTTTTTGAACAGTAAAACACCATTCCCTTGATGTCTACTATATCACCTTTCTTGTAGATTCGTAATATGTTGCCAAAGAAACCACTCCATGTTGTCTAAAAGGCCTAGAGAACATAAATTGGGTGCCTCTCATCTTTCCCATTGTGTTCGTCAGTTTGTTAATTACTGGAAGATGGTGGTTCCAGCCAAAAGCCCAAGTGCTTTTTAAAGTTTTACTAGATCATGAAATCTCAAGGCATGGAAATTTGTAGTGAAACTGAATTTGAACCCAGGCTTTAAAATACTGTTTTGTTTCTACCAGGCTGTTTCTTGTATGTGCAAATGGATTTTCAGACTATTTGAAAGTCACGTCCAAGTAAACAGTCTAGACTCTAGAAGAGCAGTAGTCCACAGAAATATGTGCAGTCTTGGAAATCGTCAGTATCTGTATGTCTAATACAGTGCCCACTAGCCACAAAGAGACAAACAAAAAATCATCTGCCAAACAAATAAAACCGGCTTTGGAGGCTATAACCAATTCGGTTGGAAGTTCTCTAAGTACCAAAGGAGGAATGGATTTTGAGACATGGATATGTGCTATCTGTACACAGCTTTGTTGATTCTGGGAGCAAAATGTTGAGTTAAAATATTTTGATCTTCAGATCATTCATGACATTTGCTAGGAGACAATACCATTCACTAAACTACTTAAATGATGTCCTGCCACATCTCAAACTCTTGGTTTACAGAGGAGTGAGCAGCAGTCTTTTAGCTTTTTACTTGTCTGCTTTTAATGAAGGGTGTGGGAACTGAGGCCTTATACGTATGTTGAGACATGATTGTTAAATATTTAGTGACAGAAAATTTTTCTCGACCCAAGGTTAGAAAAACCCCTCAAGACAACAGAAAGCTAACACAAAGCCTGAGAGAAACAGCAGTAGGCAAGTAGAATAATTGGGGACGTTTCTTCATCAAACGTGACCTGAACCATGCCACACAGTGCCAGAGGATGACAGCAAAGAATTGTCTATATTTCTGACATCGTTTTCTTCCAAAAGGCAAGGGTCTGTGTGAGGCTTGCTTTCATTATATTTGCAATAGCATATTTTGAAATGTTTTGTATTGCAGGAATTTAGAGAGTATGATTTAGTAGTACTCCCTAGTCTATCTTATCTCAAGAAACTCATATAAATGTTCTAGTAGTGTGATTATCCTTCCTTATATGGCTCAAACTACAGTATAAGAGCCATTAAGAACTATTCACTAAGAAGCTAGGGCTGCCAAGCAAAGTAAATATTTAAAGTGATTGATGTGTAAGTGAAAATGGATATTTGTATAGGAATCTCTCCACCTTTCCAGTCCCCCCCAAAAATAAGAAAAAAAGAACATTGGCTGGGTAAGTTTCCAGTCCCCCCCAAAAATAAGAAAAAAAGGAAAAAGAAAAGAAAAGACAGGAAGCATACTCTAAACAAATTTGTGGTCTTGTTTTCATGGATTTATAATGTCTTTAAATGATACCCCAGCTGGGATATCTGCTATTGATATTTGCTGAATGGGTAAAAGAACGACACTCATTCAAAAATGTCAGCCAAATAATATATCCCTTTATTTAGAATGTGGTAAAGACACATATTTGTTACCCACCATTAGAAATTCTTTTTTCTCCTACTTTTGCCACCATTCACCCCATTCCCACCATCCACTATTAAGATTTAAAATTCAGGGACCAGCAGTTAGAGTAATGGCTATGTTGCTGAACTCCCATGTAGTTGACCGCTGTTCGCCTCCCGGACCCGGTGGCTTAAACTCACGCCAGGCCTGTGTGCGTGTGTGCCCAAGATCCTGAGAGGAGAATGGAGGAAGAGGGGACTGTGGTGTGGCCATCCCCCCGAGGGGTGATTTCTTGCTTTCTGTCTCTCTGTCTCTCTCTCTGTTTGGCGAGCACACACGACCTATAGCAAAACCTCTCAAAAAAAAAAAAAGATTTAAAGTTCAGAAAATTTTCATTTTATAATACACTGGAGCATGTTTTTTATTTTAGCTTTCTTTAGCACATAAAGGAAAGAGGGTTGAGATAAGAAGGTAACATTGGTTATCAGGTACAATATCCATAACTGGTTGAACCAGAACTTATTTTGTAATGGTCATTTGCCCCTTACGCTTCAAGAAGAGAAGATCGATTGGTGGCATGGTAGTTAAGGTGGCTGGATTCCACATGGCAGACTGCCCTGTTTGAGTCCCAAACCCAGTGGCCTGAAAAATCACATGGGCACATGTGTGTGCCCAAAATTCCAAAGAGAGAAACAGAAGAAAATAGACTGTGCTGTGACTATCCCTCATTGGGAGAGTGGGGGTTTGTTTTCTCTCTCTCTTTCTCCTTCTCTCTGTCTCTCTCTGGTGAGCACACATGCCCTCTACCCAAATTAAAAAAAAATAAAACAAGAGGCAGGAATAGGTAATAATTTCTGATTATGGTTCTTTCATCCAGGGTCGTATTCTACTGAAGTACTATCTAGTTTACTGAGCTTGTTATTTTCTTTGAAGATGGCTTTGAAAATTTCTGATTTTAGTTGATTTATTTCACTCATAAATTGTTCTTAGTGATTGTGCTCTTTTGGTATACACTGAAAAATAGGCCATTTTTTCCCCTCAACTAAGGCCAATTCAAGTTTGCCCTGTGGCAGGAATTTGTTGTTCTCCTGGGACTGTAGGATAACCGCTGTTATTATTAAACTACCCTTTCTCTCCATGTTTTTTTTAAAAAAAGTAGATGCTACCCTTGGTAAGGTATTAAACCTGGGGTAAAAGCATAACTACAAAATCAAATATTTACAAGCTTAAAAAATTCATTCTCAAACTGCCTGTTCTCTTACATAAAGGAGTTGAGGAACTCTCAAGTGACTATTTTTCTAAATTTTCTTTTTTCACAATTCAAATGTGAGTTCAAACACTGAGGAGCACAGTGAGTAAGATCAAGAAAACAAAACTGAATGCTAAATATTAGGGCAAATTTTCCTAAAGATGTAATAGAATAGCAGTAGCCTAATCATGGGAATAATTAATTATCGCATGTTTGGACAGACTCCATTTCTTTTTCTGCTTTAAGAACTTTTCATGGGGCCAGCAAGTGGCATGGTGATTAGGGGCATTAGTCTCCCACGTGGCTGACTACAGTTTGGGTCCTGGGCCTGGCAGCTTGCTTTCTCACTTTCTCCCTCTCGCTCTTTCTCTGTGTATCTCTGGTAAAAATTAAAAAAAATTAAAAACAGAAAGAACTTTTTATGATTAATATTAACTTTCCCAGGGACCAGCAGGTGGTGCAGTAGTTAGGGTGGTGGACTCTTACATTGTCAATTGTGGTTCAGGTCCCAGAACTGGCTGCTTGAAATTCAGGTCAGGAGCATGTGTATGCATGCCCCAAACCCCAATGAGGATGGAGGAGAAAGGATTGTGGTGTGGCAATCCCTGGTGGGGGGAAGGGTGATGTCTCCATTTCTGTATTTTGTCTCTCTCTGTCTCTCCAGTTAGCACACATGTCCTATAGCAAAAATCTCTCTCAAAAAAAGTTAATCTCCCCATATCTTTTAAGACTTCAGGATATATGTGGGAGGGTTTTAAAAAGTTCATGGAGGGGCTGGCAGGTGGTGTGGTGGTTAAAGGTGCTAGATTCCCACACGGCTGACTGTAGTTCATGTCCCAAACCTGGTGGCTTGCTTTCTCGCTTTCCTTTCTTCTCTCTCTCTGTCTCTCTCTGGTCAAATTGAAAAATTAAAAGTGGGCAGCATCTTACTCCCTGACCTCAAAATATACTATAAAGCTGTAATAATCAAAACAGCATGGTACTGGCACAAAAACAGACATGTGGACCAATGGAATAGAAATAAACCCCAAAACATACAACCAACTGATTTATGACAAAGGATACCAGTCTTTCCAGTGAGGAAAGGAAAACCTGCTTAGTAAATGGTAATGGAAAAACTGGGCATCCACCTGCAGAAAGATGAATCTGAACCCCTACCTCTCACCATTAACAAAAGTCAATTCAAAGTGGATCAAAGATCTAAACCTAAGATGCCAAACTATAAAACTGGTGGTAGGAAACACTGGGGAAACTCTGGGAGACACTGGGTAGGCAAATTACTTCTTAAATAAGATCCCCAAAGCACAGGCAATAATCCCAAAAATAGACAAGTAGAATTACATCAGATTAAGAAGTTTCTGCATGGCAAAAGACACAGTAATTAGCATGAATTGACAACCCTCAAAATGTGAGAATATTTTTGTAAACTATTTCAGATAAGGGACTGATAACCAGAATAACAGGGAACTCAAGCAGCTTAACCCCCCCCCCCCCCAAAAAAAAATCTACTCAATTAAAAGATGGGAAAATGAGCTGAATAAATAGCTCTCTAATGAAGACATACGAATAGCCAAAAGGCATGAAAAATATGCCCAACATCTCTCACCATAACAGAGATGTAGATCAAAAGTATAATGAGATACCACCTAACCTCAGTCAGAAGGAATAAAATTAAAAAAACAAAAAAATGGTAAGTGATGGCGGGGGTGTGGTGAAAGGGGAACTCTCCTACACTGCTGACGGGAATGTAAATTGGTCCCACCACTGTGGAGAACAGTATGGAGATTCCTCAAAGATCTACAAATAGAACTACCATATGCTCCAGCAATCCCACTTCTGGGTATCTACCCAGAGGAAGAAGAATGCTTAGTTGGAAAAGTGCTTTCACATCAATGTTTATTGCACCATTATTCACAATTGCTACAATATGGAACCAACCCAAATATCCACAAACAGAAGAACAGATTGAAAAAGTGTGGCACACATACTCTATGGATTAAAACTCAGCCATAAAACAAACAAACAAAAAACAACAAGAACGACAACAACAAAAACAAGACCCTGGCTTTTGATGAAAAGTCGATAAATATGGAAGATTTACTGCTGGGTGAAGCAAGTCAGCCTATGAAGGTGAGGCATTGTATGTCTCCACTTAATATATACTGACTGACTGCACTCTATGGCCGAAACTGAAAGATGAGAGGATATAGAAACATAGAAAATGGTTATAGATACCAGATATAGTGTAGTAAGAGGGTGGGAGAGTGAGGAGAGTCTAAGGAAAGACATTAAGGAGAAAAATAGAGAGGAAAGATATTTATGGGACATAGAAATAGATTATTATCTGTTGATGATAATGTGTATAATATCCCAACTGACTGATGAGAAATCTATTCATGTTGGAATATTCACTTTACAAGCTAAGTTATGTATGTGATTGAATGCATAAAAGAAATTAAAATAAAATAAAAAATATATTTAAAATAATAATGATAACAAATGGAATGAAATAAATAAATCTTTTTTTAAAAAGTTCATGGAAATGTGTATTTTGAAAAAAATTATGCATGGATTCAAAAATTTTTAGTACCCAAACAAACTTTGATTTTGGTACAATTTTTCATTAACTTTTGGAAATCTTCTCGTTTCTATTACATCCATACACATAACTCAATTCGTTTGTTATTTTAAAGATTAGAACACAGTGCAGTGATACACAAACATGTCAACACCATCTGCAGTAATGCATTAAAATAGACTTATTTTTACCTCATGGCATTACAAACATGACCATTCAAAATGGCAAAACATTAGGATTTTTTTTATAATTTTAAAATGATTTTTTTAAGTTTGAGATTAGAAATATGAAATATATGTTCAGCTGGTATTTAAATTTTATTAATTCAAGGATTAAAAAAGCAAATTTAACTGATTTGTGTATTATTTTACCATTCATGAAACTTTTCTTATTTTTTTGAGTAATAAAATGACTTCAGTGGAGAAATAAAAGGACAAAGAAACATAGCAAAAAAAAAAATAAAGAAGGTCAAGCAAAGTAAAAAGTAGCAGAGAAGTATTCTGGTCTCCAAGGACCTAAGAATATTCAGCCCAAGGACTTCTGGGATTTAAGAACCAGTGTTAGGGTCTGCATCAGTACTTCACAATAATAGTAACGGTTTACAGGAATGGCAGAAAAAGACTGGAACATCTAATTAATTACCAAAATTATATTACTTTGGGTAATAATAAAAATTTTGGCTACTTAGGGCCCTAACAGAATTAAAAAGTTGATACTGTAGAGCTCATCAGAAAATGTATGACTTTAAAACTGTTTTTTCTCTGAACAAAATTTCTCTTCACACAGAGATCTGATTTAATTCCAATTCAAAGGACATGTATAAACATCTTAATGGAGAGGTTTTTAAACTTTCTTAGTTTGCAGTGCCCTTAATGTCTGAGTAATTTTTTTTTACATATTCCATTGGCAAAAAAAAAAAAAATCCAATGATTAAATATCTAGATACAAACAATTTAAAAAGATTTCATCCTAACAATTTAGCACCTGTTGAGGACTCCATGACATCAAGCTTTGGAATGAAATTGGATGTGACCTCTCTCATTTCCTGTTTCACACCAAGTTTTGGTTAAAAGTTGCTTTTTATTCAGCAACTACCAAACCTAATTTTGTAATGATATGATGTCACAGAAAGTTGTGGGATGATCGGAAGTTTAAACTGGGAACTATTTCAAGCGATTAGCTTTTCAGGTGACAGCCAAATGTTTCTGTTTCCTTTGAAAATTTAAAACATCTCTCGCACCCGTGTGAGTTCCCTCCTCAGTATGTATTCTGGACTCCTGGCCCTGGTCCCGTCACTCTTACACCACAGAGACTACTCTCTCAATTGGGAAAAATCCAGGAATTCAGGAAAGGATGATATGGCTATGGTACATTTCCATATTTAGTTCATGGAAAAAGGCTTTCAAACAGCAAAATGATTTGCTTTTGAAATGTTCATTAATGTAATTTGATCTACAGTCTCACTGGGAAGGGACTACACATATTTTATTTAGAACTAGTGAGGACTAGAACTTTGGCAATGCAATGTACCTTTTTTATCTTCATTTTTAGAGAATCCCAAGTAAGGCCAAGGAAGAATAGCGTAACATGGAATCAAAGGTATGAAGGGACAGATTGTTAATCGTTCCTCTTCCAAACTTGGATCCAGAGACACCACCACCCTTGTATTGGCATAGAAGTGGGGAGGAAGGATCATGACTGAAAACCCACATTAAAGGCCGAAGAAGTCATGAGAAACTTGTCAACTGCTAAAGAAAGAGTGGCAGTGTGAGATAGGGAGTGGGAGTTATTGTCCACTAGCTGAGAGAATGCCCACGAGAGGCACTCCGAAGGCCTGATCAGCGACATCCCAAATGTCTGCGTAGTGCACGGGGCCAAGTTAGCCATATCTCCAAGAATACCCCTGCTTTGTACAGCATGTTGTGCCTATTCAATTCCTCCTCATTGCACCTTCTGCATGCACTCCTACAAAGATGATTCAGGAAGCTCTGTACTTATTCTTGTCTACGTTACTCCTATATACAGAACATGGATAGGGGACCCCAAGTAAAGAGCTTCCTGAATTGTCTTTGGACTTTGTATGTGTTTATTCAACAGAGGATCTCTGGGGAATAGAAAGTCAGTTATCCAAGTAAATTCGTCATTTAAGTGGCTTGACAGGGAGTTTTTAATCAATAAATTTATAGTTTTATGACTAAATTCTATTTGTCGCATTACTGTTAATTCTCCTGTTAATCTTTGCAATGTATCATAAGTTTGTATGTTTTACAACACATACAGCATTTTCTTATTAGATGATGTACATAAGCAGAAATAATTGTTATTCAGAAGCTAAAACATTAAGAGGAAAAAATGTATCTGCTTATTTGTAATTTTCTTCATGTTTTTCATGATATCACTTGGACAATCTTCTGTTTTCTAATTGTTTCCATTCTAAAACACATTTTACCATTAACAATAGTTTGAATTTATTTTCCATGTATTTATTTTCTTACTGTATTCATATTAATACTTAACATTTTTCTCTTACTTATTTTTAAGAATTAAGTTGCTACTGTATCATCTGGATTTAACGAACTGTGTGCAGTCTCTGAGATGCTTCCAGGAACTTCTGTGTTTGTATAAGCTAATCCTTTAGATGGCTACTTCTCTGGCCAATTTGAGCATCTATCTTATTTTATTCTTAGTCGAATTTTCAAATTACTAAGTATAATTCATTTGGTTTAATGAGTTCAGTCAGTAGGTACTTCTGTTTCATAGTAGTTTTTGCTGTCATAGTTCATAGCACTTTGTTTACAAATGGCATTATTATAATAATGTGTTTCCGGATTCCGGAAATGATCTATCTATCTGTATCTACCTATTTATCATCTATATGCCTATATATTTAAGGTTTTTTTTTTTGCCATAGGTTGTGTATGCTCAGCAGAGAGAGAAAGAAAGATAGCGAAAAGGAAAGTGAGAAATCACTCACTGGGCAGATGGCCATGCTGCAATCCACTCTCCTCTAAGGGAGTTGGGGGATGTATGCACACGTGCCCAGCGTGTTTCAA
>NW_006204037.1:1250999-1251583 GCF_000334495.1 Tupaia belangeri chinensis
GCCCGACAGTAAAAACCTCTCCAAAAAAAAAAAGAAAAAGAAAACTGAGATTTACACATGGCCATATAAAAAGTAAAATTAAAACAATGTATAATTCTTTATGTGATATATATATATATATATGAGTGAGAGAGAGAGAGAGAGAGAGAAGAAAAGTGAGAAATTCCCCGCTGTGCGGAATAGGGGATGGCTATGCTGCAGTCCTTTTTCCTCCATTCTCCTCTCAGAATTTTGATCATGCACACATATGTGCCAGGTATGATGTTTCAAGCTGTCAGGTCTGAAAAAGAAAACCTTATTGCTCCAAAGTAAATATCTTGGGGGAATGGAAAGGTTGAACATGTCAATGTGTTGGTTTTCAACAATATATGAAGTTGCATCATAATCTGATTACATTTGTTATTCTTTCGTGAGTTCAATCAGATAAAGAAGGTTTTGAATTGGTACAGAACAAAATAAGGTCATCCTTATAACTTTTCTTTAGAAATAAAAGCACTGTAGATATGAAGTACTGTAAGTTTTTTTTTATAAAAGGCATATTTATATTTAATCTTTACTAATTTAAGTAGATGACATGAAAAAAA
>NW_006204037.1:1253803-1258998 GCF_000334495.1 Tupaia belangeri chinensis
TGTGTGTGTGTGTGTGTGTGTGTTGTAATTTAAACTCACTGGATCTTGAATCTCTGATAATAAAATGGTATAATAATGTCTTTATCAATGGGGCTATAAAAGTGTGAAATGAAATAGCTCGTTTAAAATACTTGAAAAAGCGAAGGGTGATATATACACTATGCATTATGATTATTACTACCATTATTAGCTTCATTTTCTTTGGTGCCTCAGCTTGTTCACCAGTATCTATTTTTAAAAGAACAGGCCATGACATCCTAACTACTAAGAAGTGATTATTTTCCTTCTTCTCACTTTTTCAATATATTAAACAATTATATTTTTTAAAAAGAACATTTAAAGGTTTTCCAAAACATTTCATACAAATGGATAATTGTAAGCCTTCATCGATACTGTTTGTGTTTGAAATTTCTTTTTCTAAAAAGTATTTATTTAACTTTATTTATTATCATTAGTCTTCAACTTTGCTATAGAATACATGCACTCACCACAGAGAAATAGAGAGAGAGAGAGAAAGAGAGAGAGAGAGAGAGAGAGAGAAATCTGTCAGGTCCAGGACTCAAACCATGGTCGACCAAGTTGGAGTAAAGCACTCCAACTACCATGTCACCTGCTGGCCCCTGAGTTTGAAATTTCTCAGGAACTTTTCTCAGTAAGAAAGCTTAACACGAACAATAACTACAAAATCATCAAGTGATTAAAATATACTAAAATATCATTCTCTATAAAACACAGTCATATTATAGAGATTAGACAATCTTCATAGTATTATTGTGAACAGGTAAGAAAACTGAGATTGGGACCAGCAGTTAGTGTAATGGCTATGTCTCGACTCCCACGTAGTCGACCACGGTTCAAGTCCCGGACCCGGTGGCTTGAAACTCATGCCAGGTGCGTGTGCATGCGTACCCAAGATCCCAAGAGGAGAATGGAGGAGAAGGGATTGCGGCGTGGTCATCCCCCCTGGGGGGTGATTTCTCGCTTTCTGTCTCTCTGTCTCAGTCTGTCTGGTGAGTGCACCGCCCTACAGTAAAAACCTCTCCAAAAAAAAAAAGAAAAAGAAAACTGAGATTTACACATGGCCATATAAAAAGTAAAATTAAAACAATGTATAATTCTTTATGTGATATATATATATATATATATATATGAGTGAGAGAGAGAGAGAGAGAGAGAAAGAAAAAAATTGGATACTATTATGTTATTATTTATTCTATTTACATTTCTTCTCCCTGAAACTTTATGTCCCTGTTAAAAAGAATGCTTTCCAGGAATATGTTTATGTCAAAAGAAAACCTTATTGCTCCAAAGTAAATATCTTGGGGGAATGGAAAGGTTGAACATGTCAATGTGTTGGTTTTCAACAATATATGAAGTTGCATCATAATCTGATTACATTTGTTATTCTTTCGTGAGTTCAATCAGATAAAGAAGGTTTTGAATTGGTACAGAACAAAATAAGGTCATCCTTATAACTTTTCTTTAGAAATAAAAGCACTGTAGATATGAAGTACTGTAAGTTTTTTTTTATAAAAGGCATATTTATATTTAATCTTTACTAATTTAAGTAGATGACATGAAAAAAATCTACACACAGAATCCAAAACTCAAATTATTAAAGCTTCAGAAATAGAACACAGGGAAAAGCAGATGACATAATGGCTACATTGCTGGACTTCCCATGTAGTCAAGCTCAGTTTGAGTCCCAGAACCAGATGGCTTAAACTCACGATCCCTAGAGGAGAATGGAGAAGAAGGGACTGTGGCATGGCCATCCCCCTTGGGGGGTGATTTCTCACTTTCTGTCTCTCTGTCTCTCTCTTTCCAGCGAGTGCACACACCCTATAGCAGAAACTCCTCCCCCCTAAATAAATAAATAAATAAAAATACAACACATAACTATATAAAAAGCGTCCACTACCTTCCCCTGAGTCTTCCTCTGGTCTCTATGTAAACCAGAGTTGTCTTACCTTTTATGAAATTGGACTAGATGACTTCAACTTGGTCATTCATCTATTCAACATTAGAAATTATTATCTATGGGGCTGTTCTTCTCAACTCTATTTTCTCTTTTTTGATTTGCACTGTGGCTGTTTTAAACCCTTCCCCTTCTTCTCAAGATGTTCTATCATTTTATCTTTGGTTATTGATACTTAATGAAAAAGGAGAAATTATTAGCCATGAATTCTCTAAACATTTTACCTCTTCAACTCTGTATTTGTATTTGCTTTTTGTAGTAGTTCTTTCTTCTGTATTTTTAACAGAGAATAGATTAATAGGCTTTTTAACAGAGAATAGATTAATAGGCTTTATTACTTTTCCAAGGATTGTCTCTTTAGTTAAAATCATGATCATATTTTGCCAACAACTATAGTTCCATCTTTAACCCCCATTTCTTTTCCTCTTTTTGCATTCCTTGAATTTTCAGTCTCTATCTTCTGGAGCCTTCCCTTAGTTCAAGTGTTCAGAATTCAAGTAATTTTCCTCTTGAACTTAATTCTCCCTCAAGCAGCCTTAGTTCTCTTTTTCTTTACTCATTGACTTCCTAAAAAGATGCCTGCACTTGCTCATATGTCCACTTTCAATTCACTCTTCTTCCCAATGGATTTTCAACTTTATAAACTGACCCAAGACTCTTCTCTCAACTGTCATACAAAGATGTGGTAATTATGGAAGTAATTGGTTCTTTTCATTTCTCCTGGTTTTCTGAACTATTATTTCTGCTCTCCGTCCTTTAACTATTGTCTTTTTTCTGCTGTTCTCATCACGTAAAAGCAAATTTACTTATTATCTGCCAGTACGTTGTCCATTTTCTGTCCTTTGTTCCTCATGTCATTGTCACCATTTCTTTACTTGTTTTGGGTGAAAACATCAGCATTCTCTATTCTTCTTTCCCACTGGCTGTTCTTCAACACACACATACACACACAGAGACAAATGTATATATGTACACAACTTTCTGGAAACATCTTACATCTAGCATCTGGCTTTGTTCTACTGTCATTTCCTGATACTAGAACTTCATCTTATTTGCCTGCTTTATTCCTATTAATTTTGACATACACCACTTCTCTGTAGTCCCTTAAGTATGCAACTATTCAACAGCAGAGTAATTAGAATGCAGCAGAATCAAGACATGATCATGCCAAACTACAATTATGGGTCCCCAGGTCCCATAAACTGTATTTGAATGTTCTTTCTCTCCTGCCACATTTCTCTGTTCATGCCAAGCAGACTGTTGGTTCTTAATTGACCCATGATTTGCCATGCTTCACATTTTGCAAATGTTCTCTTAGCCTGTTATTTTATGCCCCCCTTCCCTTGGGTGAAATCTTCTTTGCTCTATGCTCCTATGGTTGTCTGTAAATACCTCAAAAATGGTGCACATTATATTTTACCAAAATGTTCTATCTAAAATACCAGACTTGTACTACCCCATAGACTAGAAAGTTTTAATACACTATATTTGCTCAAGAAATGTTTTCACTATGTGCAAATGAATAAATAAATGACTTGAATGTCAAACTTACGAAAGCATAATACGAATAACAGAAATGGGGCCAGTGAGAAAAAGGTCTTGTTTAGGGATGACAAAGAGTAGACTAAATTAATATAACTGTTACTAAACTAGCAACCAAGAAGTATAAGTTGTAAAAATGAGTGTGGCACAACTTCATTTCTAGAGCTCTATTTACACCTATTGTGATACCTTCATGATATGTTAGATACCAAGAATAAAACTCAACCCTCAGGGGCTCCACAAGGCCTAATTCCTTCAAGGTGAATTTCAACTTAGGTTGTGAATTTTTGAGATGTTGTCATAAGGAGGTGGTGAGTATTACTAGATCCAGAGGAGGTTGGAGATCAATTCTGTGCAGATGCAGTGACCACCACAAGAGTACATGTATTCAATGAGAATAAGGACCTGTTTGAAAGCCCGGTGAATACAGAAACAGCCTGAACACTATAGCAAACACACTAATAGAATGTGCTAAGAAAATGAGCTAATGATGGTTTGTAAACAGCAAACTTGTTTGTCAGTTTTAATTATTCTCCAAGCTGTGCCATGTCATAAATGATATTCAAGTCTGTCTAATATGTTCTGTGCTTGCCTCCAGAAATTCGTATTTTAAAATTGGTTTAATTTGGGCAAAACCTTACAAAGATCTCTCACATGATCTGGCACGCCAGTGCTAATATCTGTATACACATGAATTGAGAAATATTCAAAATGCTATCTACTTGAATATCAAAGGGATTTTAAGCTGAATTTATGGCTTTTTGAAATATTAGAAAATATTCATGTATCTAGGTAGCAAAAACTTAATTTCTATATGAATATAAACTGTTTTAAGTGGAAATTCCTACTAAAAATCCATTGTATTTATGTAACTTTGAGAGATTTTTGCTATAGGGCATTTGTGCTCACTGGAGAGACAGAGAGACAGAGAGATAGAAAGCAAGAAATCACGCCTGGGTGGATGGCCATGCCACAATCCCTTCTCCTCTATGTCCTCTTGGAATTTTGGGCATGCATGTACACGTGCCTGACTGAGTTTCAAGCTGCGGGTCTGGGACTTGAACTGCGGTTGGCTCTATGGGAGTCTAGCACTATAATCACTATGCCACCTGCTGGCTTCCTACTGAAAATTTAATTCTTTCTTATTCTAGACAATGCATTTTCTAGCAAAGGAAATATTTAATTATGAGCAACAGTGCATTCAAGATAAATCTACCATTCATTTCTGGCTTGTATAACTTTATTCTTTCTGTATTAGAGGAAAGCGATGCTGATAAATGAAAATTATTCATTTTTTACATCACCAAGTCTAGAGCTAAATATACTTGACTTCTACAGGTCCTCCCTCTTCTCTTTGTCCACACTTGTACTTACATATCACTGGCGATGGAGGAGTTCCTGGACATAGACTTTGGAGACAGGTCATAATCACTGTCAGACCGATACAGGAAGGATTCCCGGCGTTGACTGTGTACGAAATTCGCTTGAAGAATCAGCCCAGATCCTGGACTGGTCATGGGATCCAAGGGACTCCGTCCCGCAGATGTGCCATTATCCACATCAAAACTGTAAATGAAAGAGAAGGAATTATGTTGCTGTGAATACTTGCAGGTTGATATTTTAGCAAAAGGGTTAGTTCAGGAGTTGACAGTGAGAAAATTTACAACTGATTCCT
>NW_006204037.1:1259029-1264763 GCF_000334495.1 Tupaia belangeri chinensis
AAAAATGATTATACCTAAATACACGAAACTGAAAAAAATTAAATCCTTGACTGCACATTGTTGTTTTCCTAAGCCTTTGGACACTATTGTTAACTGGTCCAATATGACTCTGTTCTTTCTACATTTGACTTCAGTTTAAAAGGAACCATTCTGGAGACCAGCAGATGGCATAATGGTTACATTGCTGAACTCCTATGTAGTTAACTGCATAGGGTCCTGGACCTAGGAGTTTAAAACTCATGCTGGGTGCATGTGCATGGGTGCCCAAGATCCTGAGAGGAGATTGGAGGAGAAGGGACTGTAGCATAGCCATTCCCCTGGGGGGAGGGGGGGGTGATTTCTGTCTCTCTGGTGAGTACATGAAAAAAAAATAGAAAAAAATATTCTGTAAAAAATAGTCCTTCTAAGTACTCTTCCTTTTGGAAAATAACAAATACATAGTAATTCACTAAGTATTTGTGTTCTATTCAACAAGTACCCATTTTATACCTAATATCCTTTCCCCAAACCTGGGCTTCTCTCCCTCCCTACTGTGCATATCCAATCATGAATTTCTGTTGTATTCACGTTCCTCTCTCCCCACTACTAATATTTAAAATTTTGGAATTCATCAACTCTCACTTCCATTATTATAATAGCCTTGTTATTTGTCTCTTGAGTCCATTGTCCACCCCATACCAAGTGTGTTTTCTTAAAATGCAAAATTTAAAACCTTTCAGTAACTCATTTTTGCCCTGAGAGTCAAGTCCATATTTCTTGAGTAGACTACAAGTGTTTTTTGTTTGTTTGTTTGTTTTTGTTGTTGTTGTTTCCAAAGAGAGAATAGAAAGAATGAACTCCCTAGTGGAGTATGGTCATGCTACAGTCTCTTCTCCTCCATGTCTCCATCCTGTAAAGATTTGGGGCATACATGCACATATGCAGTTGACCATGTGGGATCTGACTCCCTTAACCCCAAAGTTACAAGACCAATCCTACCTAGACTGAAAGTCTTAACTAGCTGTTCTCATTTAATCGTTTTCCCAGATTCAACCTGCAATCTCCTTAACACTGGTAGTCAAGCTCCACTCACATTGAACCAACACCTCCTTGTCATAGGTTACACTACCTAACCTCTTGCTCCCCTAATTACTCAGCTGTCCTTTTCTTTGCCTGTTATTCATTCTTAAGGGTTAAGCTTTCACCTGAAAGGCTATCCTGATACCCCAGAACTTGATGAACTGGGGTAACGTGCTGCCCCTTCTCTATGATTCCCATTTTCCTACTCCCTAGTAACTGGATTTATAATGAATTAAAAATGTTTACCACTTCATATCCATTTGTACACTGTGAGCTCTTTGAGAATGGAGACCCAAAGTATTCATAGTACTTCACATGGTATTTCAAAAATCCTTATGAAGTGATGTAAATGAATAGTAAATGAATGAAAAGTTCTATGCTTGGCAAGATAGATTTTACAGTTGACAAAGTAAAAAATCACATATATTCACAGTTCTTAACATCACAGTCCTTATATTCTAGACAGACTTCCAAAGAAAACTCTTTTTGGTGAAACTTCAACAAGTATTAAAATAAAGTCAATTTTCACATATCTTCTAGGGAAGAGGATGATGGCTCAAGATAGAGTAGGTGGTATGTGGTTTAAAAAAAGTTGTTGAATGAATAAATAAATGGATTCATATTTAGTTGTCATTAACATTTTCCCCACTAGAATATTTATCCAAACTGTTAACTAGTTAATTAAAAAAATTTTTTTTTAAATTTGTCAGAGGGCATGTTTGTTCACTGAAAAGACAGAGAAAGAGAGAAAGTGAGGAGGAAAGTGAGCATACACAACCCCCTGGGGAATGGTCATATGATAATCCCTTCTCCTCCATTTTCCCACTGTTCAGGATTTTGGGCTTGCTTTTCAAGTTGCAGGGTCTGAGCCTAGACCAGCACAGTTGGTCACATGGGCTCCAACCACCTTAACCACCATGCCAATAGCTAACCCTAACTATCATTGTATTTATAGGACTTATTAATAAGTAGTGTTATGACCTCAAGACTTGGAGTCAAAGTAAAGGATAAGTTAGGGGCTTGATGTTTCACGGATCATCTATGAATCTATGACCAAAGAACACTGATTCCAAATCAATCTGTTGAGAACAAAGAAAAAGGAGAGGGAAAAACTCATAATCTCCTCCAGAAAATACATGTATAAAATTTTCTTAGAATTTGGTCACTTTATGGATGTATTTATTTGGTTCTAGAGGGCCCGTGATAGATTAATTAGTTGATGGGCCTCACTTTACCAGGCCTAAGAAACATCAATTGACCAAAGGCACTGAGGCAACTGGATTTAATCAGCTCTTGTTCCTGAAGCCCTTGCCTCTCTGTTGTATAGTTATATAAGCCACAAATACGTGTCAGTAATTGCGACATCCAAACAAGGGGTATCTGCTTCACCTGGATAGAACAGGGATCTCTGGACGTAGAACTTTGGCAATGCTGAGGAATGCCAGGGGAAGAAAAAGGTTTCTAATCATTAAATAGACATATTATGGGTCTTGGTCAAACTCTTTTTGAATATGGATAATTAAATAAGCATTTGTTAAGTACTTGCTATGAACCACTAACATATAAAAATATAGATAAGATTAATTCAAGTTGGGTATCTTTACTCCTTCCAATTCTTTAGTTATTTTCCAAGATTCTGTTAGTCTTAGGCATGGGCTCCATCTTACTAGCAATGAGTCAAAAGAGAATTCAGCATTATCTCAGAGTTGGCTAAAGCGTCACTGAAGCCTTCATAATGGTAACATTCAGAACACAGGACACATTAAAGACTTTTAAATATAGAAAAGATTTTAGTTTAGCTTTTCTAAGTTCAACTCAGGAAATATTTTTAAAAATCAGTAATGTATATTTTTTATTATTATATATTTTTAAATTATTATCAAGTATTAACTTTGAAAGATACTCCATGAGAAGTTTTGTGTAGGAAATATGGGTAAATATCTTAAAACATTTAACTTTTTATAACAGTATTTATTACCTATTAAAACCCAAAACAATCATTAATAGGTCAGAAAATGCTTGATATGGGATATTCCATGGCCTTTGTTATTTTTTCTTTTTAGGGTGCAATATAACAATTTATCCACTAGATGGAGATAATTTTCTTAAAATAAGAATTTTTCTTTTTAAAGATTTGTTTATTTATTTATTTAAAAGCATACTCAATGGGGTTTCCCACTATGACTCCCCAGCCCCAAGTGTTTTCCAGCCTGCCAGGATCACAGGGCACACACCAGCCTTATGTGTCCTGGTTGACTGGGGAACTGAACTCATGACTTTCAAACAGTCACCAGTAAAATAGACTGTTGTATTACCCACTGATCTACCAGAACAGGACCAGAAAAGTTAACTTTACTCATGAAAAAAATTTCTTTTTTTTTTTTTTATAGAGAGATTTTTTGCTATAGAGCACCTGCATTCACTGGATAGACAGAAAGCAAGAAATAGCCCATCAGGAAGAATGGCTACACTGCAATCTCTTCTCCTCTACTCTCCTCTTGGGATCTTGGGCATGCATTTACACATACTTGGTGTGAACTTAAAGTCATCAGGTCTGGGATTTGAACCATGGTCGCCTATGTGGAAGTCCAGTGATATAACCATTACACCATCTGCTGGCCCCCAAAACAATTTCTTAAATATTACCCAAAAATTAAAATCTCACAATTTACAGGAAGTGATAATCAATATTGATAAAATTACATTAACTCTAAGAAATACTAGTATTAGCTTTACATAGATTGAGAATGAAGATCTAAGACTGGTAAATAATGTTTTATTAGACTTTTATTCTTACTTATTAAAGAAAACTTGAGCAGACTTAAACAAATGTCTATAATAGATCACTGAATATTTATGAGGCTGGGGCAAGGTAAAACTAGTACTGTTAATGGTTTGTAGAATCACTCCAAATTTTAGTAACACATGTGTTCTCAAAATTTAATTTGTTTTGAGAGATAGGCCTGGGATCTGAGGTCATCGGCATGGCTGATTTCCATTATAGTATATGTTCCTATAATCACAATGCATTTTGAAGAAAAAGCACTATTACTGAGAATCTCTAGTCTGAAGCATTGCCAAATGTCAGTCTTGGGCAATGACCTTAGAGAAAAAGAGACTTTGTATTACTAATAATTTGATGAACAAACTCTTCTAGTATCTGTGTCCTTTGATGAACACTTGAATAAATACAGATATATGAATATACTACTTCTCTACCAAGCACTAAAGTCTAGTTAAGGCAACAGAACATGAAGTAATGAAAGAGAAAATATTCAGTATTTGTATTAAATAACATACACATAATAAGATACTAAACGCTGTTATATAGGCAACTGGGAAATGTGACTTAGACAGTGAATGCGAGTGGAGTTTAGGAAGATGAAGGACCTGCATGTGAAAGGCAGTTAACCAATGTTCAGTCAGAGCACAGTGTGGTAGGTGTGGATGGTGCCCAGCAAAAGAGAAGCAAAAAAAAGCACACTCAAGAAGCAATGAGAGCTTCATGGATCCTGCGAACTAGCCATTCTGGGGAAACAGAAATCAAGATTTCCCACTGATAATTCGGCCTACAGCACACAAAACTCGCGTGGAGAGGCAAAGGGAGCAGGCCTTCTTGAAGACAGCTTCATGGATCCTGCGAACTAGCCATTTTGGGGAAACAGAAATCACGATTTCCCACTGATAATTCGGCCTCCAGCACACAAAACTCAAGTGGTAGGAAGACCCCTTTCAGGTCTCCTGTCTCTGTACCTGTCTTTGTCTCTCTCTACCTCTGTATCTGTCTCTATCTCTGTCTTCTTTTTTAAATTTTTGCTTTTTAGAATTTTGCGTGGTGTTTGCATGCCATGTGGTTTTCCAATTTTTGTTTTTTACTGAAATTTTTTTAAATATTAATTTTTTTAGTTTTATTGAAAAGTTTTTCTTTGTTTTTTCTTCTCTTTTTCTATTTCTTGTTTTTTTTTTTGTTTGTGGTTTTTTTTTTTTTTTTTTTTTTTTTTTTTTTGCTGTTGTTGCTGTTGTTTCTCTCTTTCTGTTTCCTTTTCTGCACGCTCCTCGACACTCAGATTTCAGATTGAACTTCCAAATTTGGGAAGAAACCGACCATCAACCAGATGACTAGAAATTGCTGCAGGACCACAAGAAATATGGGAAAGCAGGAAAATACCTCTCCTCCAAGGGAAAAGGATAACTCCTTTTCATCCACACACAGTTCAATGGAAATCATAGAAAAGTCTGATAAAGAATTCAGAACATTTATAGTGCAAAGCTAACAGAGATGGAAGAGAAGAGAGACAATGAACTGCTGAAGAGGAAGGAGAAAGAAGTTGTCGAGTTCCAGGAGGTGAGGAAATTCATGCAAGATCTAAAAGAGGAATTTCACACTTTACAAAAAAATCAGATGGAACTGTTAGAGATGAAGGCTATAATACAGGAAGTCAAAATCTCCCTTGAAAGTATTAAAAGCAGACTAGATCATACAGAAAATACAATCTCAGACGTAAAAGAGAAAATTACCAGCCTAGAAAAATTCACCATGAAGACTGAGAAAATGGCCCCCAAATTTGAGACTAATATATGAGAAATACTAGATACCATCAAACGTCCAAACATCTGGATAATAGGCATCCCAGAAGGCGAAGAGACTCATAAGGGCATTGATAATCTATTCCAT
>NW_006204037.1:1265363-1272045 GCF_000334495.1 Tupaia belangeri chinensis
CTACTCACTGAGGTTTATGCCTAAAGTCAGACTTGGGTTCATGTATAGGTATATATCAGCTGCTCTTGCTATTGGAAATATTTAGACTAATTAAGTTCATTAGCAAATCAATTAAATGGGGGGGAAAGGCATAGAAAGCAACCAGGGATACCAGAGACAATGTGGGAGGAGGGTGGGACATGGCAGAGGGTGAGGGATAGGGAATCAAGGATGGCAAAACAAAAAAACAAAGTGTACAAGACATAAGAAATGGAAAATTATTGGCTGATAACATGTATGTTGATGTGCTTGATTGAGTCAATATACAGTGTATTTGGGATGGAAAATTCATTTGTATGCTGTAATGATGTATAGTGAATTAATGTAAAAAATAAAGCAGAAAAAAAAAAAGAAGCAATGACAGGGGACCAGCATATGATGTAATGGTTATGTTGCTGGACTCCCATGTAGTTGACTGTGGTTCAAGTCCCAGACTCAGCAACTTAAAACTCACCCTGGGTGCATGTACGTGCATACCCAAAATCCTAAGAGGATACTGGAGGAGAAGGGATTGTGGTGTGGCTATCCCCCATGGGGGGTGACTTATCACTTTTTGTCTGTGAGCACACATGCTCTATAGCAAAAATCTTCAACAACAACAAAAAGAAGCTATGAGGAAAGCATGTACATAAAACAGAAAATGCAGAGTGTCTGGTTCATTGTGAGGGTTGGTATAAAATAAAATAGTGATCAATTTAAAAAATGGCAATTTTGTATGCTTTGACCTAGTAGGTAGGACTGGGCATGGTTTTGGAAGCAAGGCCCAGGAGCATCAGTAGAAATTGGTGATAAAGAAATCTGTAGAACTGTTACCACCTGATGTCTCAGGGAAACCAGATGACAAAGGTTCTTAACTTTTCAGCTGTATACTTTCATATTATTTGATTTGTTCAAATAAAGGTGTTTTTTGCAGTTGAAATGAAAGCAGAAAACAACAAAGTAGAAAAATAAATAACCAAAAAGGAAGGACCCCCCCCCCAACACCAAAAAACACACTAGCAAACAAAACAAAACAAAACACAATCCCAAACCCTGTTCATCAGACTCTTCAAATATTAAAACTAGAGCTACAGGGAAGCAGATCCCACATGGCTGACCATGTTTCAAATCTTGGCCCCAACAGTTTGAAAACATGTTGCGTACATGTGCATGCATGCCCCAAATCCTGCCAGGGTGGAGAAATGGAGAAGGGATTGGTATGACCACACTCCCTTGGGGAGTTCTTTCTCCTTCTTTCTCTCTCTCTGTTTCTCTCCTGTGAGTGCATGTGCACTCTGGCAATTAAAAACTAACAAACAACAACAAAAACCCTAGCGAGTTTGCTTTGCTAGTGCTTAGTTTTGGATTAAAAAGGCAGTGCTTTTTCACTCAGTGGGTAGTAAATTAACTGAGAGTGAGATTACGAACTACTTAGTTATTTAACTTTCTAAAAATTAGCCTTATTTAACTGAGAGTTGATTTGGCTAAAAGACAGATCACTTCAAACAAAATACTTATTTTTGAAACAATTTTATAGTCCATGTCAAGGGATTATTATTAAAATAAGAAGGCAATTAGGGTTAAGGTAGCCTTATCCTTAGATGCTGGTCCCCAAGAGATTAGCTGTAAATTTCCCAAAAGCATTCTTTAGCAAACACTTGGATATGCTGAAGTCTCTTTTGACTTTCTGCCAATTAGGTTGAGTCCAAGCAGAAGATTAGCAGAAGCTTTGGAAAGTAACTAAAAAATTGGGGAGAATAAAAATATTCAAGCATAATGATGGTGGTGATAAATAATGATAATGACAATATTAATAATCCATAGTATTTTCCATGTGCCAGACTGTGTTTATATAAATTATCTCATTAAATGCTCACAATAACCCTTCGAAATAGACACTATATTTTCCATTTGACCAATGAGGAATCTGAGGCATGGAAAAATGGACCAATGTTAAACAATGTGTTTAAGACATAGAACTTGTTAGTGGGATTTTGTTTTGTTTTGTTTTGTTTCATTGTTAAGATTTTTGCCATAGGGTGCATGTGCTTGCCAGAGACAATGAGAAGAAAAGTGAAGAATCAGCCTGCAACCCCTGCCAGAGGGATGGCCATGCCTCAATCCCTTCTCCTCCATTCTCCTTTGGGGCTTTTGGGCACACATGCACACACACACCTGGTGTGATTTTCAAGCCACCAGTTTGGGGACTCAAACCATAGTTGGCCATGTGAGAATTTCAGAGCTTTAACTATCACATTACCTGCTGGCTCCAAGATGCAGACATTTCTTAAAAGTTCTGTCATTTGCCCAAAGGCCCTTGTGAAGAAGCCACAATGCAGTGGTGAATTAAGGTGGCCATATGAATATGAAGGAGTGGTAAGCGTAACCTCCATCTGGCCTGTTGCATTCATAACTATGGAAGGCTGTGTGAGACTAGCACTGCTCAGGCCTGTCTTTTCCCATAGAACCACCCTCCACAAGGAAAACCAGAAATCAGGGACCAGCAGTTAGCATAATGGCTATGTTGCTGAACTCCAATGTAGCCGACCGCAGTTCAAGTCCTGGACCTGGTGACTTAAACTCACACTGGGTGTGTGTGTCTGCGTGCCCAAGATCCCGAGAAGAGAATGGAGGAGAAGGGATTGTGGCGTGGCCATCCCTCCTGGGGGGTGATTTCTTGTTTTCTATCTCTCTGTCTCTCTCTGTCTTTCTGGCAAGTGCATGCACTCTATAGCAAAAACTCCTCCAAAAAAAAAAAAAAGAAAAGAAAAACCAGAAATCAGATAAACTGACCAACTAACAAAACTGTTCTCAGTTCTCCACCGCTCCATTTCAGTGGAATTACTGGATGATAATCCAGCCCTGATTCACCCTGCAGCCAGATGCCTTGAATGCTTCCAACTCTGTGTCCACTGACCTAGCAATGCTTTTCTGAGGGCCATTTCTCATCCTTTTGGCCTGATGTTAGACCCTGCTTCCTTGATCTCAATACTTGATTTAAACACATCCTCTTGAAAATAGTTTTCTCTCTGCCCCAAGCCAGAGTCCTGATTCGGTCCTCGGCAAATAGATCCCCTCATCTAGCCTAACTCTCAGCACTAATCCCCACACTGTCCCAGTTCAGAACCTGATGGAACAAGGACACAATGAGTCCTCCAAGAGTGGAGGCTGTGATCCCCTATCAATAGCCGTCCCCAGTCCCAAATACTACATGAAGCATTTCCCAGGGGAAGATCTTTCTGAAAGCTACTGGGAACCCTGGGAGCCTCCACTAATGCCAGGAGATCTAACAGCTGCCTCTGTGCTGTATATTAAGAACAATGATGTGTTGCTAGTATAGAGCTACCAAAAGTGTTCCTATTAAGACATTCATTTGGAAGTTAGAAAAACATGGGTTCAATTTCAAGTCTTGATTCTGAGCCTTCCTAGTTGCTTGTTCTTGGGCAAGTGGCTTCTTTTCTATCCAAGTAGTTTCCAAGCTTTCATTTCCCGATAAGAATAATTTTAGTGCCTCGCTTTAGGGTCATTATAAGGATTATAAGAGAAAATGTTTAAAAAGCATTTACCACATTACCTGTCAGCTAGTATATTCCCAATATTTAGCAACTATTGTTTTCATTTTTATTACTCTTTATCTTCCAGAAGATCTAGGATCTTCCACCTAGATCATTTTCTTTACTGAGTCATTCTCTTTATTTGAACACATGGCTTTGGAAAGAAACTAAATGGAGAGATGAAACAGGAAAGAAACTGAGGGTCCAATCACCTGAACCAGCCATGGCAATCAAGGAGTGACAGGTGCTGGAGCCAGAGTGCTCTCACAACTTCAGCTGCTTTTTACATCTCCACCCCAGTCCCTAATTCCAGTGTGATAACTTCTGGGGAGAGGGTGGAGACTGTTGATTTTTCTCTAGATATTCCTCACTAAGGAGAAAAAATTTCCTGCTAGGAAGTGTGGGAGGCTTGGAGGTTTCAACAACCTGGGTGGGGCTCCAACTGAGTATAATGAGCAGAAAAGGTCCTTCAGACATCAGGCCTCCAGACCCAGTGTACGCCTCAGAGACCGCGGTCACGATCACACTATTGTGTATTTGTCTGTGCCCAGCTCTCTTGTGTACACGGTAGTCCAAGCTGATAGCTACACAATGGAATCCATTTTGGTGCTTTGTGACTAAGGAAGAGGGAAAAGGTTTGCCCTCAAGCTTAATGACAGTGTAGAGCTGGGTGACTATTTAAAAATGTTTTTAATTTTCTTTTTATAATAATAAATATTTTATACATTATTATCAATATCATAAGATATGAAACTTGTTTCTAATGAGTGCCAGTGGTATTTCCCCATTCAAAATGATCTTGCTGGTCAAATAGCTTCTCTGGAGTAATGAAAATACTCATTCTCAAAACTCATCATTTTAATGTTTACTTTGCTCTGATTATCTATAGAGATGAGGCTGTAGAGATAAATCAAAAATCCACATATAAAATTTAAATATGATATCCTGAGAAGACATGATATTTAGCTACCTTAGGAGATTATGCAGTTAAATGATACCATAGGTGTGAGCCTGTATAACAGATTTATGTGCATCAAGAACAGTCGTTTAAGAATAAAAACATTTTACTCTTGTTTTCACAGATGGTTTTTATAAGCAAAAGCCTGGCACAAAATTGAAGGGTATATGTGTATTTATGAGTAAAAATATAAGGTGATCTCTAGAAACACACATTTGTTTCTGACTTGTCAGTGACACTCCCTAGTTACATAGGAAAATAAAGAGGTTCAAGTTAAAAATATTGGCATGAGTTTGATGTCTGGATTGGTAACAAGAGGGGATAAGTTGGACTTGCCTTGAAGGTTTTTGCTGAATGATATGGTAAAAGGCCTTTTTTTTTTTTTCCCAGAAAAAAATACTCGCTAGGTCAGCATTATAGGCTGAATGTTGTGTGCACTCCCCAGAAAAAAAAATCATCCTATGTTGAAGCCCTAATCCTTACGGTGATTCTAACTGGAAACAGGCCCAGTAAAGAGTTGATAAGGTTAAATGAGGTCATAAAGATGGGGTCCTAATCTGATAGGGCTGGTGTTCTTAGAAGAAGAGAAAAGAGACACTAGGGCTCTATTTCTAGGTAGCATATTAGAATAGCTTTGAAGTTCTCAAGAGGAATGATCTTTAAACCATTCCTGTCTCCCCAGAGATTATAATTATTTTTTTAAGATGTGATTCCTCATTTGCAACCCTTGTTATTCATGTACTTAGACTTACTAAAATTTAACGTCTGGCCCAACACCTATGGCAAAATTGGTAGTGTACTGGACTAAGGAACAGGAAGCCACATGCTGATTACAGTTGGAACTCTCAGCCAAGTCAGCCTGAGGGCTCAGATCCTGGTCGACTAGAGAACTGGAAGAAGGGAATTGCAGAATGACAGAGCCCTATGGAGAATGCTACTCTCTTTCTCTCATATGTATACATGGTCTATCATGAATAATAATAATAATAATAAATTAATTTCTGAAAGGCTTAATTGAATAAACAGAATCATTAAATTATGAGTCTTTTGTGAAAATACTTATGATTAAAAATACTACATAGTGGGACCAGCAGGTGGCATGGTGGTTGGGGCACTGGACACTCCCACATGGCTGACCACGGTTCGAGTGCTGGACCCGGTAGCTTGCTTTCTCGCTTTCTCTCTCTGTGCCTTTCACTGGTCAAATTAAAATAAATGAGAATAAGTAAAATTATATAAATAATTCTTTTAAAAATACTATATAGGAAGAAGACTTAAATAATTCTAGGGAAGATTATAATTGAAAACAAAACTGCAATAGTGCTACTACAATTGCCTTTAAAAACATAACCGAAGTCTGATTCTTTTCCACTAATGGATATGAAAACTCACATACTGTGTTTTTCTTTGGGCCTGGGCTCTCCCTGACATTTGCTAGCCCTACTATTAAATCTATTTTGGAGAAATGATATTACTCAGTTTCCAACCTCAATGATCCAAACAGATGAGTTTTTCACTATAAAGGGTGTAGAAAAGAACAGAGAAGGGCTTCAGAGTGGTGTGTGGCCTGAATTACATGCTAGCTTTTTTTTGTTTGTTTTTATTCTTACCAGGGTAAAGAAATGATAAACAATATTAGCCTATGATTATCATAAACAATCAATCTCTTCTGTAACTCTTTACCAGTGTGTCACAGAATGAGAAAGGTGTACACACTCACAAGACACAGTACACTTCTCATGTGTTATAGGTACACCGAGAGTAGCTTTGTCTCATGACTTCTTATATTGGGTAAATTATACACGGCTAAATATTATCTTTTAAAAACATTGGGATGGGCTACTAAGGAGGGTATTGGACCTACTTAAACAATAATTTTGAAGAGTTAAGAAACACTTTCGTGTTTCCTTAAAATGGCTTACATATAAACATGACTGGAGACTAAACAATTTTAAGAAAGCACAGTATTCAGTAACCAGGACAATGGACATGGCTAATTCTACTCGCTGCCTGCCAGTTTCTGTTTGTTCCTGGGCCTATAAGAAGTCTTCACTTATATGCCTCCCAGCCAGAGCTGGCCATGTGACTGGAGGTAGCAGAAATATTACATGTGGCTTTCAAGACTGACTCATAACTCCTCTCTTGTGCTCTT
>NW_006204037.1:1272076-1313092 GCF_000334495.1 Tupaia belangeri chinensis
GCTGGATGCTGACGACACTAAGGGCATGAAAGATAGTAGAAACATAAGATGAGAAAAACCTGGTTCCTGATTGAGGCAGATTATTTATCATCAGAAACATCACCCTATAAAGTTACTTGATAAAGAATGCATTTATTTTAAGTCATTTAATTTTGGGGGTTTAATCTATTAACAAAGAACACTTAGTGCACTGCATTATACTAAATTAAACTGGCAGTACTGAAAGTATATTAAATTTACAAATATCTCACATTCTATCTACATCTACAACTATCTCCTTATTGCTATCATTTTATGACTTTGTTTAGATATTTTTCCTTTGATTTCTCTTGGTTAAAGACACTTGTATTAAGACATTTCTTGTTATTCAAGTGCGTGAGGTGTGAGAGAGGGGCCAGTAGATGGCATGGTGGTTAAGGTGCTAGACTCCCACGTAGCCAAAAATGATTTTAGTCCTAGATTTAGTGGCTTAAAAATCATCCTGAGCATTTGCATGTGTGCCCAAAATCTGGAGAGGAGAATGGAGAAGGGATTGTGGCATAGCCATCCCCCCTGGGTGATGACATCTTATTTTCCTTTTCTCTGGCAAACATATGTGCCCCATGGCAAAAACCTTAAAAAAAAAAGTGTGAGAGAATAAATTTATAATCATTATGCACAGTTTTTGACAGCTTGGTACAGAGTGAAAATCAATACAGTTTTATTCTTTCTTGACGACCATCAGAAAATTATAGGGGATCAGCTCAAGCATGAAGTTGACGCATGGACTTGTCTCTGGATTATAGAAGAGACAGAACCAAGACTCACCAACACTCAGGATGTCACTATATGCTTCACTTTAGCCAACGAGGCTTTGCAAGTACCATATCAGACTAGACTCATCTTATCCAGAATAGGATTCCGGAACAAAATGTGATGCTGAATGTGCACATTTCCAGGAACATGGGTGAGAGTCTATGGAAAAATTCTAGAAATATTTCAGTGAATTCAAATCTAGAATAGAACTACTCTTCGCTATTGTCTAGCTCATTTGTAATGAAATCAGGGTTGAGCTGGTTTTTCAGATGAGATTGTTGTAGGTTGAATCAGATGCCTAAGTTCCTTCCTGAGCTAAATATATAGACTAAATGCCCTGCTGGAACCAAATGTTCCTCTGTAAGGAAGGAAAGAAGGTTATCTGGGCATTCTCAAGGGTACATGCTCCTGACATCATGGACTGGTCCCGAATCTGAGTCCTCCTTCACTCAACTTCAAACTAGTTTTGATATAGGAAACATTTCATTGCCACCTTAGAGGTAAAACTCCATATATCTTAAGGGTGATGGAGTAGGGCACAGAAATGATTTCATGAAAATCCATCAGCTGCCCACTATTTCCAGACTCAGAGGAGGAATAAAGTTCATTGAGGAGAAGGACTTCAGTAATTGCTTTGAGCATCTTCCGTTACATTAAATAGGGATTTTCCCCCCAGGATAACCAAATTTGCAGTGAAATTGTCCTTAAGTCCTATCGACTTGGTAAGTCCATGACCAAGATAAAGCACAGTTGGTTTCTAAATACATTTGATCTCTTCTCTAATCATCTCAAGTTGAAAGCAATGTCCATTGCTAACCATGTTTGCTTTAACATTGACTATGGTTCTAAAAATGTCAGCTTAAGTTTTACTCTTTTAGTCGCCATGTTTCCTCTCATTTTTACAAATTATATCTCTCAAATATTTGAATATATTCTTCCATTTTGTGCCAAGTCATCTATTTTCTAGATAGGTTATGATAATTATGTATATTTATATTTCTTTTTTAAAAATTACATTGATCTATCTATCTATCTATCTATCTATCTATCATCTATCTATTTTCTATTAATTTGTTTTGATTTTCAAGTCACCAGGTCTGGGACTCGAACCACCATTGGCCATGTGGGAATCCTAGCATCTTAATCACCACACCACCAACGGGCCCCAATTTTATCTTTCTTTTTTGTAGAATTTATTCTGTATAATCTTGGCCTCATTTTATTGCCAGTTTTATTTCTTTAAAAAATGGCTTATCACTCAGCTGTAATGACACAAGCAGTAGGGTCACTGTTATGTGGTGGCAAAGGTCATGGAACAAGGGTGCAGGTTCCCATCCCAATCTACTCCAATATGCCAGGTGTGCATACAGCCATGTCTGTGATCCAGGCTGGCAGCAGGGCTTGGCTTGGGAGGATCACAGTGTGTTGACCCTGCCAAGGATGCCTCTCTGTCAGTCTCCTCCTCTCGCTCTTATTGAGGAAGAAAATAGACTTTAACATGAAAAGAAAAAGTGATCTATGTTTCTTTAATGAGGAATGTGAAATAACGCACAGATCTCTAAGTTCAGTGTAAACAAGGCTATCAAAAATGCGAGAGCCTCTCAACTCAGCCAAGATTTCTCTAACTGGCTAAACATGGACATCCCAGAATCCTCAGATTTAGTGTTTCCTAAGAGTAATTATAATTGTTTTGATTCCTGGTCTGTAAAATATTTAGTACTACAGTCTACCACCACAGTGTTAATATGTAAACAGAATCTTAGTCTCCAGGATATTTATGTAAGAATTATCCAAATATCCAATGGTAAGTAATTTAATTTAATTTTAAATGTGGTTACTTTTTCAGAAAATGTATGTTGTAAAATAAATTCTATTTTTTTTCATACATTACACAAAGATAGTGTAACAAAGAAGTAGACATCAGTTTTAAGAATTTAGTTTGGGGGAGAAAGAAAACTCAAATATAACTACATTCTTTGCCTAACTTTGAAATTTATTTGTGACCAAATTTTGAAAATAGGTTTTAAGAACTACAGAGTGAACAGATGCCTGTACTTTATGAAATCCAAACTGGAGTTTTTATAAGCATTCAGTGTAAGTATTATCTTTGCTTTTTGCACATCTTTAGAACTTAAAAAAAAAAGGTTAACATATGACTGTGTTACTCTGCTGTCTCTTTTTCTGCAAAATTCAAAACGAAAATTTAAATTTGACAAGAAAGAAAAATGTCCAAACTACATCTCTGCTTATCCTATTCTTGACTTCTTCCTACATAACTGTCCTTTAAACTTGGTGTGTAATTATGAGTTTGAATACTGTGATGCTCTAAGCCCATTAACCTATCTGGCCACACAGGCCACATAAAAACAATGTTTGGAGGCACTCTGGGTACTTAACCCATTTTTCTTGTCCATCAGTTACATCGGTGCCTCGAGGGTCTGCTAATCCAGACAGGGGGAGGCAAAAGAATTCTTTCCAAATAAATGGGCTTTTTTTTTCTTTTTTCTTTTCTTTGGGGAGAGATTTTCACTATAGGGCGCGTGCGCTCACCAGACAGAGAGAGACATAGAGACAGAAAGAGAGAAATCACCCCCCAGGGGGAATGGTCACGCCGCAATCCCTTCTCCTCCATTCTCCTCTCAGGATCTCGGGCAAGCACGCACATGCGCCCAGCGTGAGTTTTAAGCCACCGGGTCCAGGACGCGAACCACCGTTGACTACGTGGGAGTCCAGCGACATGGCCATTATGCTAACTGCTGGTTCCCCAAATAAATGGGCTTAACATGAAAAGAAGTGACCTATGCTTCCTTCTGTGCCGCTAAACCCCTTTCCCAGCCAGTGGTCAATGGAGTTTACACAGTGACTTGAGGGAATAGCCAGTAGAGGAGAAGGTGGGGATACTCATATTATCCACAGTGGCAGAAGAGAAATCTGAGGCTTAGAAATGAGGGCAATGGTGTGCACAGAACTTTGTAGATGTAAGTGGAGAGTTTATGACTCCATCCAAAATATTCTGATCTTTGGAGTAAAGATTTAAGTGGAGAATTGAACTATTGTGTTACTTTAATTTCATAAAGCTTGAAACAAAGACGGAGTCTTCATTTTAATGCCCCCTATTAGAACTCACTTGGAGATATTATCTAGCTGAGCACAATGTTCAAAACATTTGTGTAGAACATGGCATTTTGCTGAAATGAATGGATGTGTTTACATGTCTCTAAAAAATAGAATGTAAAAACTTGAAAGGTATTACAGCAAGTGTCTTCCTCTTTACTAATCCTGTTAATCAGCCTAATAATATTGTAATGCATAATACTGCATGGTAAATAATACTCAGCAGAAAATATGGCAAACAACCATGTTATTACACTTATTTAAACATTGTAGACTCACTTTGCAAGACAAAGAGATTGTTACTTCTACTTCACAGTCAAAACAGTATCTGAGAAGAAACCAATGTATTTCTTTTTTCTTTTATTTTAGGTTTTTGCCATATGGCATGTGCACTTGTCAGAGAAAGAGAGAGAGGGAAAGTGAAAAATCATCTCCCTAGGGACCAGCAGTTAGCGTAATGGCTATGTCGCTGAACTTCCATGTAGTCGACCACGGTTCGCGTCCCAGACCCGGTGGCTTAAACTCATACCGGGCGTGTGTGCATGCGTGCCCAACATCCCGAGAGGAGAATGGAGAAGGGATTGCAGTGTGGCCATCCCCCCTAGGGGGTGATTTCTCGCTTTCTCTTTCTCTTTGTCTGGAGAGCGCACGCGCCCTATAGCAAAAACCTCTCCGAAAAAAAAAATCATCTCCCTGCCTCAACCAGGAGGGATGGACATGCTACAATTCTTTTTCCTCCATTCTCCTCTCAGGATTTTGGGCACACACGCATACGTGCCCATAAGTCGCCAATCTGGGACTCAGACTGGCCAGGTGGGGGTCCAACTCCTTAACCATTATGCCACCTTATGGCTCCCAAACATATTTCTTTAAAACACAAAGGTAAAGAATGAGACTGACTGTAGTACTGGGTTGAGAACTGGGAGATTTAAGTTTGAATTCTTACCGTTACTACCTAGGTATGATTTTTTCTTTTTTCTTTTTTGGAGAGGTTTTTGCAATAGGGTGCATGTGCTCACCAGAAAGAGAGAGACAGGGAGACAGAAAGCAAGAAAGCACCCCCCCTCCAGGGGGATGGCCACGCCACAATCCCTTCTCCTCTATTTTCCTCTTGGGATCTTGGGCACGCACACACATGCACCTGGCATGAGTTTAAGACACCAGGTCCAGGACTCTAACCGCGGTCGACTACGTGGGAGTTCAGCGACATAGCCATTATGTTAACTGCTGGTCCACCTAGGTAGAATTCTGACAAGTCTCTTGACTTTTCTGACATCTAGTTATTTCAGTGATAAAATAAAAATTGACTACCAGTCCATCTCAATTAGTGGTCTGCATAGCACATTAAGGAGGCTTTAAAAAAATGCAATTCTTAGGCCTCCTTTGGATACTATGAGTCAGTAGATCTGGAGCTGGGCCTAGGAATCTGTATTTTTAAAAAGCCATCCAAGTAATTTGATATGTTAATATGTTATCAAGTTGGGAACACCAGACTCGCTGATCTCTAAAGTCCCTTCCAGCTTCACTATTCCTGATTCCAAACGGACAGCATGAACTCAGCTCATATTCCTGTACCCTGTGCACACTGGGAGGCAGGGTATTCACAGCCAGAGCTGTCCTCACTCAAATGATAAGACACGCTTCTGAGCTGGTGTTTCTGCCCACACGTCCTGTGCTGCTACAGCATTCTCTAGTTGCTGTTGGGACTGTGTGTGTGTAATTGAACAGAAGGAAGAAAGAAGGGAAGAAAGGAAGAGGGTAAGAAAAGAAATGAAGGAAGGAAAGGGGAAAAAAGGGGAGGGAAAGGGAGGGAAGAACGCTTGAGGTGGTGGGAAAATACGATTATGCTACTATTCTTGCTTATAATATTTCGTTGAAATTCTTTATTGTGCTATTTAAGTTTCTTTAAAATCTGGTCTCATTTCCCTTCAAATCTCATCTCTGACCCCTCCAAAGAGACTTTGGTTCATATTGTCTTCACTGTCTAGAGTGAGACATACTTTTACATATGACAAAATTTCAGCCAAGCCATACCAATTTCTGCCTCATGAAGTCTTTCTTAATCCTTCAAAATTCAGCATGCGGTAACCAATGTGTAATATATCCTCCAGTTATTCCTTGTGCAGTTTCAAACATCATATTCATATCCTCAGTAAAGCATCATCTCAGGGTACCATGACTGGCTCATCTTAGTGACTACACCTCTTCAGGTATTTGAGGTTGCAGGGGCCACATATTACTTATTTTATTGTCATCAAATTAACATTCACATTAGCTTTACCACTTTAAAATAGCTTTACATCCATTATTTTATTTTTTATTTATAAAATTTCAGTGAAGTATTATTGTCACCCCATTTTATAAATGATGAAACTACAATCAGAGAGGTTTACCACCTTGCTAGTTAATGAAAGAGATTTCAACATAGATGCTGCGAATTCAAATCTTGTGCTTTCTTCTGCTTAACAAGGCATTGGCAGATAGCGGGAGCTCCACGAGTGCATTTTAAATTATTAAGTGAATGAGTAGTTAGAGGAGGAATCATGGTACAGAGTGAACATAATGATCTCCAGTTGATGTTTGCGTCTTGAATCTACTATTTGCTCGTTGTATGATGTTCGACAATCTAACCTAAGCTTCCATCTTCCCATTTATTGCATGGCTAAGTAATAGTGACTTCCTAAAGGTGTGTGTGTGAGAACTCAGTGATGGAAGACTGCAATGTGCCCACTCTGCTGTAGGTGTATTATGCTAACTGCTGGTCCCTGAATTACTATCTTTGGTGCTCTCATTTAAAATAACAAAATCTATCTCTTCCATTTCCCAGGTCCATCATTAAACAAACAGAATTGGGAAGGGTGAAAATGGTGCCATATTTATAAGACTTCCTTTGAATCATGCTTTTGAATACTATATCAAAGTTTCTATTTCACCTGAGAAATCTCATACGTATCCAAAATAGTTAAAAATTCTGATAACAAAAATATATGCTTCCTGGGATGCCACATTTATTAAGCAAAATGAAGTCATCTCTCTCATTCCCTAGCTTTGCTCTTTGTAAGAGCAAGCAAGGCTTTTTTTTTTTTTACTTTAAGATGGCAAGAAATGTGAGATCAGTGTCCTTTGGAATAACTCGCAACATGTGATATTTATTGCACAGAGATAATGTTAAGATGACCTCAGAAAGGTTATCTTTGGAATGGGTGCAGATTAAGTTGCATCTAGATGACCAGGTATTCCTGTTACCAAAATAAATACTGCTTAAGCAATGGCAAACATGGAGAGGAACCAAGACAGAAGGGTTTTCCCCATTTCTTCCCTGAAGCTCGGTACGGTAAAATGAAATAGGCAAAGGATGTCGGAGACTCAGCATTTAAACCTATCACATGGCTCTAAGAATCAACGCTGTCTCTTCTGTGTGTGTGCCTTCTCTTGGATGCTTCACACCTTGGATAATGTCCTGGAGAGAAAGTGTGGTCTTAAACATCTCTCATAGCATTGGCAACACTGATCATTTTGGTTAAATGCCTCCTTGTCGGAGCCCTTACTATCTGTCAAACTCTCCTTAACCCTGCCAGGGTCAGAGCTGATAACCTAGCAGTTCCCAGAGGCAAGCCTACTCCAGTGGTTCTCAGGTGAGTGGTTTTCTGTTCATGGGAATCGGGCTGCCCTTCTTCTACAGGCCTTTTCCCAATCATAGCAGTAGATAATAACAATGTGGAATTCACTATCTTCAGCATTCATAAACCCATTGTCTCACCTGATTTTTATTACTACAATGGCAAGTAAATGGTGCATAGAGAAGTAAATTTCCTGAAGTTCATGTTATTATCCATAATCTTTCATTGCCTCTTTAGGACCCAGTGGTCCTTTATGAAAATACTGAGGCAGTTCATTAAAAGTAGGTCTTTGAATGTTATTTAGCACTTCAAAGTACCACAATGTAACAGAACCACATGAGATTTAGGATCAGCTCTATAATAGATTCCAAGGAGTTCTGCTTCTTGCCAATTATGGGAACTTATGCAAAACCATTTACCCTGATGTTCCACACTTGAAAGAAGGGTTTTGTTTGTTTCTTTGTTTTGAGTGACTTTTTTGCTATAGGGTGCATGCACTCACCAGAGAAAAAGAGAGAGACAAAGAGGCAGAAAGCGAGAATCACCCCCCAGAGGAATGGTCATGCTGCAATCCCCTCTCTTCCATTCTTCTCTTAGGATTTTGGGCACACATGCACATGTGCTCATTGTGACTTTCAAGCCACCAGGTCTGGGACTCAAACCACAGTCAGCCATGTGGGAAACCTGCACCTTAACCACTATTCACATTTTGAAAGCCAAAATGGGTAATGTATCCAGGACAGAGTTTTGAAAGTAATATGTGCCTAGCAAATGTTAATTACCATTTTATCCCTTAAATACACTAGAATTTTCCATATACTAAGTATATACAAAATGCTCATGAAAAGTGCATTTTTGTGGGGCCAGCAGGTGGCATGGTGGTTAAGGCACTGGACTCCCATATGACTGACAATAGTTCGAGTCCCAGAGCCAGTAACTTGCTTTCTCATTTTTCCTCTCTTTCTCTAGTCAAATGTTTAAAAAAAAAAATTAAATTAAATTAAATTAAATAAGTAATCCTTAAAGAAAAAAAAATGCATGCTATGAAAAAAATATGCATGGACTTAAATTATTTTGCACCAAAATAAACTTGAACTTTAATTCCATAGTCTATAAACTTTTTTAAGTTCCTTCTCTTCTTTAGTATGCTAATAAGATGGTCTTAATTTGACTACATACATGTTGAAGCCAGTGAAATATTAACGAAGTTATCACTGTTGGGCCAGCTCTGTAGCCTAGTGATAAGGGGGCTGGATCCCCATATGACCAATTGTGGTTTCAATCTTGGCCTCAGTAGCTTGAAAAGCACACCAGGCACACATGCATATGTGCCTCAAATCTCGACAGGATGGAGAAATGGGGAAGGGACTGCGGCGTGACTCTGACCCGCCAGAAGTGTTTTCTTCCTCTCCCTTTCTCTCTTTCTCTCTCTGGTGACAGCATGCAACTTCTGGCAATTAAAAAAAAAAAAAAAGATTGGGAACCAGCAGTTAGCGTAATGGTTATGTCGCTGGACTCCTACGTAGGCCACCACGGTTGGTATCCTGGACCCGGTGGCTTAAAACTCACGCCAGGCGCGTGTGCGTGCGTGCCCAAGATCCAGAGAGGAGAATGGAGGAGAAGGGATTGCGGCGTGACCATCCCCTCTGGGGGGTGATTTCTCGTTTTCTGTCTCTATGTCTCTCTCTGTCTGTCTGGCGAGCACACGCGCCCTATAGCGAAAACCTCTCCAAAAAAAAAAAAAAAATCACTGTCAATTCTTCCAGTTATTGAAACTGATGGCTAAGACACAACCTTCTCAGTTCAGACTCTCATACACACACACACACACACACACACAAACACACACACACACACACACACACACACACACACCTCTCTGGATATAATTCCAGAAAGTTCAGCGTGCTCTCTCTCACTCTATACATACGTATATTCAGATTCTTTTATTTTCTCTTTTACAGTTTCTTATTTACATTAAATCATTGCATATCTCTATATCACACAATACGGTTTTCCAGAGTATGGATGTGATACGTGACAGTCAGATCAAAGTATGACTGTATATATATTTAGCCGGCGGATGTGTATGCTCACCAAACAAAAAGAACGTGCTCCCAGTGGGGTGTGGTCACACTGCTATCCTTTTCCCCCGCTGAAATATTTTTTTAAATTGCCAGAGGGCACATGCACTCACCAGAGATATATTGGTAAAGAGAGAAAGAGAAAGAAGAAGAGAGTAAGCCCTCTCTCCCATCCCCCCTCCCATGTGGCATGGTCTTGCTGTAATCCCATTTTTCTCCAGTTCTCCATCCCATCAAAATTCTAGGCACACAGAGATGTTGGCATGTTTTTCAACCTGTGGAGGTGGGACTTGAACTTTGATGCTGCACTAAAGGGTCGACCCCACCTATATTTTCAACAGATGCATTAATGTGTTCTGTGTCTATCAGAACACAATTCTCTTATAACTTTGATTATTTGATGTGGCTGTGATTTTGTCTGAGCAGAAAGAAAATGTGACTTTAATTCTAGTTTAACAACAGTAACAAAAAATTAAGAGTATCTTTCCTGCCATCGACTACTTAAAAGCTGTCATTGAACAGCATATTTCAATCAGTGCCTGGGTAACATGCTGGTTTGAGCAAGAGATGATAATGCTAAGTAATAGAATGTTCCAAATTTATGATTTCTTTACCCCTGAGCCCTTCTAACTTTTCTACAGCTTTCTTAGCTCTCTGGATATTTGATGAGTGGTATAGGAAATGAATGAAGGTAGCGTATTTGTGAAGCAATGGGCTCTCAGCTCAAGACCCTGCATACGTCCTTGGTAAACTAATTAAGTGGGGTCAACTGATAAAACAAGCATAGATGCCCAACAGGTATAGACCTTGTTCTGGATTCTGGAGCATACTGTTTCTGCTCAGGTCATTCTAAGAAAAGTTCATACACATAACCAACGTGTAGGAAAAGGCTTCAGATTTTTGAGTTTTAAAGATGCTTTTATGAAACAGATGACTTGTAAATCTTCAGAAAGAGAAGACTTCAGAAAAATTAATAAATGCACACGCATGCACATATCTTTGGAAGTCATTCCAGAAAGTTCAGTGTGGTATAATGGTTATGAGTAAAGGCTTTAGAGTCAAATAGCCTGACTTAAAATCATGACTCTACTTTTATATAGTCTTGTGACTTTCTGCAAGTTATTTAACTTCTTTAAATTTCATTTTCTTTATCTTCAAAATGGGAATAAAAACAAGACCTATCTGATGGGGTCATTAGGAGATAAGGCTTGTAAAGCGCTGACACGCTATGTGACACTTAGTAAGTGCTTTGTAAGTTGTTATTACTTTAAGGAGCTTACCATTCCTCTGGGCTTATATATGGATGGCGAATTATAAATTTCTGCTGTGAAAAGAGGACAAAGTTCAACCCAATTAAGGGCAATCTGCCTATCATTAAAAACAAGATCCTACTGAAGTTAGACAACTGTCAATAAAGGGGCATTCAGCAAGAGGTCTGCTTCCCTGCCTGGCCCTGAGAGAGCAGGACAATGGGTCCAACCACATCCCCATTCTCTCTAAGGAGCAGCAACTACAGCTTGCTGGACCCGCCTGTACCAGCCACAGCAGAGAACTTGGCAGTCCTCGCTGCTTTCTGCACTTGACTGACTTGGAAAACAGTTTCTTGGCTGCCTGAACCTTATAAGGCTATTGTTCTGTTCTGACATATTCTTCACAAGGTTCTAGGTGTAAGAAAGGGCCGTTATAAATTTTAATAAGAGAATATTTGTTGAGTGTCCAGCTTAAGGACTTAAACACAAAAAGCTCTTGGTAAATACTGTCTCTCTCCATGGATCAGGAAGGAGGGTAACTCAGTTTGACAGTCCCAGCCCTGGGCGAAATTCCATTGACACTCAGGGGACTGTCTAAGCTATGTGCTCTAACTAAATATGACTTGAAATAAATAGGCCTTTGAGAGAGCGTTCCTTTCAAGAATATACAAAGATTTTGCTATAATATTTTTTTCTTCAGACATTTGACTTGTGCTTTAAGGTACCCTATTTTAGTCAAATCAGATTCTCTAGGCAAATCGGTACATTTGGAAATGACGAGCCTATCTAGCAGTCATCAAAAGCAATTTAAGATATATTAATCTTAAGTAGAAAGTAGGGTCCAGATATGCTGTTTTGTTTTGGAAAAAGTATCACACAAAATGAGAAAATGTCTGAATTAAGTTGCTTTAGTATATTCATTCCGTATAGTCAATCTGTGTTCTTAGTACCTAGCACAGGTATGGTAAATTAATAACAATTTATTAAACGAATCCACTACAGATAAAATCCAATATTCACAAAAAGAATACCACCCCCACCCGGGCTGGTTTCAAAACGGGTTTTATTGCTAAACTAAGTGAGCAGGAATTAACTATGCAAATACTTGCCGTGGCTGGTAAAGGAGTAGATCATGTACAAAGTCTACCAAGGTCTAGAAGAGCTCGCACTTCCCAGTGGGTCATCTGAGCAGGTGGCTGAATCACTGTTTTATTTTTGACAAAAGTTTCACTGACGCTTTTTCAACTGGTTTTACCAAATTCTCTGTATAGTGTCTCCTGCTTTAGACTCAGCTCAATTTCAACTCCAGAAGTACATAAGGGTAAGGACCAGAGAAAACTAAAGGTGAATGTTGAAGTAAATAGAACTTAGCCATGTCAGAAGAGACAACGAACAAACTGCAACCAATAATACTAATCACTTAAAATTATACTTTTTTTTTTTGAGACTTTTACTGTAAAGTCTGTGTGCTTGCCAGAAAGGCAGAGAAATCATCACTTGTGGGGCATGGCCATGCTGCAATCCCTTCTCCTCCATTCTCCTCTCAGGATCTTGGGCACACACACTTGGAGTTTTAAGCTGCCAGGTAGGTCTAGGACTCAAATCATGGTCGACTACATGGGAGTCCAACAACATAATCATTACACCTTCTACTGAACCAATAAAATTATACATTTAAAGTTTCCAATACAGAAATAATGTCCTCAATGTGAAACCAATGACAATGTTAATGTAAAAGATAATATTTATTCAGTGTTTATTATGGTAAAGATTGTGCTAAATACTTTTAGATGGATTATTTTATTTAATGCTCATAGCAATCCCAGGTGGAGGAGACTGGTACTCTCCCTCTTTATTGATAAAGAAACTAAGGCAGGTACCAGCAGTTGGTGTAATGGCTATGTCGCTGGACTCCCACGTAGTCAACCGCGATTCAAGTCCTGGACCTGGTGGCTTAAACTCACGCTGGGTGTGTGTGCATGTGTGCCCAAGATCCCAAGAGGAGAATGGAGGAGAAGGGATTGTGGTATGGCCATCCTCCCCAGGGATGATTTCTCGTTTTCTGTCTCTCTGTCTCTGTCTTTTTTGGCGAGCACATGCACCCTATAGCAAAAAACCTCTCCAAAAAAGAAAAAGAAAAAAGAAACCAAGGCAGAGAGCAGGTAAATAAATCACAGCTAGACGTAGAGCTAGTGTCAGGACACCGAAGTCCAAGTTCTTCATTATATTGGCATTTCTTACAGTGATCATCTGCCTTAGGATAAACCAGGATGCTTGTTAAAAATGAATAGTTCTTGGTGTTATCCAGAGTAACAGAATCAGTCTTAAGGATAAAGCTCAGATGCTGCATTCGGAAAATGGAGATATGGGCCAGTCATGGTGATGGTTAAGATGGCTGGATCCCATATGGCCAACTGTGCGATTAGAGTCTCAGACCTACTGACTTGAGAAACACACAGGGCATGCCCAAAATCTCAAAAGAAGAGAGAAATAAAAGGAGGGATTGGACTTGACCAGTCTTCATGGGACTGCTTTGTTTCCCTCTCTTTCATACCAACAAGCACACATGCCCTGTGGCAAAATTTTTTTAAAAAAAACTTAAAAAATGGGGCTGACAGGTGGCGTGGTGGTTAAGGTAGCTAGATTCCCTGATGGCTGACCATGGTTCGAGTCCTGGACCTGGAGGCTTGCTTTCTAACTTTCCTTTTCTCTCTTTGTTTCTCTCTGGTCAACTTCAAATAAATAAATAAATAAATAAATAAATAAATAAATAAAAACAATGACAATTAATAAAAATTTAAGAAAAGAAAATTGGAGACACAGCATTTTTTATATACACCATAGTTTGAGAACTACCCTCTTAGCAGCAAGTGATTGTTACAGAAACCAGATTGGATAAAATGATTTTTGTTTTTACTCTAGAGGTTATACTTAAAAGAGTTAAATATATCACATTTAAAAGAAACACAGAAATCTCCCCCACAAAAACATAGTCTCAGCTATTGAAATCATTTCAACAGAGAACCCAAACTGTTTCTCTTTAGAATTGATAGCAGATGGAACTGCTGTTGGCCAGGTTTAGAAGGTCAACTGTTAAGCTTCTCTGTCCCTTATATGGAAATTGGGCCTTAATTTTTCCATCCATAAAACAAGAGTGTTTTACTAGATACAATTTTATTAAAATGTAGATTTAAATGAATGCCAATTATTAATGTTTGTTCTTAAAAAACATTTTTCGTTAAAAAGCATATTTTCTTAAAGAGCATTTTCTTTAGGATTAAAATATTTTAATACATATCTGGCAATATATCAGGTCGTTGCATTTTTCTATGCAAAAACGTGTCATGACTTTCATGATGACCCAATAGTATGTACTGAGAGACTTATAAATATTTAATTTTTTTTTTTTTGTGGGAGAGATTTTTGCCATAGGGCGTGTGCGCTCGCCAGACAGACAGAGAGAGACAGAGAGACAGAAAGCGAGAAATCACCCCCCAGGGGGGATGGTCACCCCACTATCCCTTCTCCTCCTTCTCCTCTCGGGATCTTCGGCATGCACGCACACGCGTCCGGCGTGAGTTTTAAGCCACCGGGTCCAGGACTTGAACCACGGTCGTCTACATGGGAGTCCAGCGACATAGCCATTATGCTAACTGCTGGCCCCCAATATTTAAACTCTTTGACCCAGTAATAACATTTCCAAGAATCTGACCTAAGTAATTAATCAGAGATACAGATTACAATTTATTTTTCAAAGATGCTCAGTGAACAATTATTTATAACACAGAAAAAGGTGGAAAACTTAAGTGCCTGACAATGAAAGAATGGCTGAATAAATCACTTTGTTATATGTAAAATGAATTCCTATACCACTATTAGAATATGAGATTTCCTAGGATGCTAAGTGATAGAGAAAATCACCTATGTAAAACATTAAGTGAATAGTACATACAGCCCTGCTATTCCTCGGGCACGCAGCAGTAGGATATATATGACAATAAATATGTTTGAAATATTCAACTTCTGGGGCCCAATTTTGTTAAATATCTATTTATAAATACGTGTGTGTGTGTGTGTGTGTTTTAAAGAGTTACTCAGAAAATAAACCAATGTATTTTAATGACGGCTATCCCTGGATGCTGCGATGAGAGCTTATTTATATTTTATAACGTGTTTTTTTGGAGCTCATAATTTTTCCACAATAAGTGTGTGTTTATTTTGCAGTTAGAAAAATGGGTGTTATTACAAAATAACTCAACAAGACACTACTTTCAGAAATAAATTTATGATGCAAAGTGAAGCGTGTTGGCAACATACTCCTTGCTAACAAAGAAACCTCTGAAGTGGGCCCACCAGCGTTCCTGCAGACAGTAAATTTGGTGATAATTGTGCTGTTGGTGGAGCTCTATGCTCGAATGCTGCAATTATGAGCTTGGGTACACAGGACATGTTGGAAGTGGCAGGCAATGTCAGCTTCCACTAAAATAATGGTCAATTGAATATGTGCTTTTGCCCAAAAAGGAAAATAACGTGGCTGAAACAGGATATTGTAAATAAGTGCTCAAGGATCTCTAAATAAGCAATATCACATAAACCTCCGTGCAGCATATTTTTCCTTCTGGGATCCTTGTCAGGCCCACAGACACGAAGGCAGCCAGGAAACTGTTATCTGTTTACCTCCCATTTATTTTTATAACTGTATGAGCCAGCAATGGAAGAAAATATTTCTTTAAGAGAAAAATAAAATTGGCAATAAACTCTTTGAGGTTTTGAAAAATCTCATCTAACAAAAAACATCTACTTATCATGTAGGTGTCAAACCTAGCCTCATCAAAATTTTATTTGGGAGACAGCCAGTGGCATGGTAGTTAAAGCAGCTAGGTCTTATATGGCCAGCCTGTGGTTTGAATCCTGGACCTGGAGGCTTGAAAAACAAGCCAGGAGCATGTGCATGTATGTCCAAAATCCTAAGAGGAGAATGGAGGAGAAAGAATAGTGGCATGGCCATTCCTCAAAGGGGGTACTTTTCTGGCTTTATCTATCTCTCTCTAGCAAATGCTTCCTCTGGCAAATGAAAAAAACACTAAAATGTTTTTTCAATTAAACGTACATATGTATATATTGGCACCTTGAAACTTGGCCTCCAATTCTGGCTTTGCCAACAGCTTTGAGTATCTGGGCAGATTCCTTAGCCTCTCTACATCTTGCTTTGTTCTCTGTAGATAAGAACAGTATCATTTCCTATGGGGTTCTGGGAGGTTGGGCAAGATAATGTAAGCAGAGTATAGAGCACTATCTCAGACACTGATGCTTAATTCCTTCCCTCTCCTCCCATGTAAGTAAGATGATCTCAGGCCTCTCAATAATATTTCAAAGAATAAAGGCATGGAGTCAAACAAGCATGTGTGTGTGTGTTTGTGTGTATGTGTGTGTGTGTGTGTGTGTGTGTGTGTGCGTATAATGAAAAAAAATATATGGCATCTTTAGCTAGTATCTGCTTAAGCAGTAAGTAAACCTTTGAAAATCTTCTGTTTGTCCCTAGTGAGTTCTGTTCAGAAGATGCTCAATGGTAGGAGAGACGACAATTCATTTATTTTCTACAGAGTCAGCTTTGTTCAAACAGCACAATGACATCTATTCAGAAAGGTACCAATCTTTTTTCCATTTAAAATTCTGAGGCAAACCTCTCAGAGGTTTCTTCAAAGCCAACGGCAATAAATATATTCCAACCTCTATTTTGCTTCACTGTGGGCTCTGTGTGTGGTTAGGTTATGAAATAAAAACAGGCTTGACATTGCAGATATTATTTAAAAACATATCTACACAGAAGATGTTGATAATTCTGTACTCATTACCCTAATAAAACACATAAATGTTGAAAAAGAAATGGATAGTTATTCTTTACACCTTTCGTCTCTTTTACAATAATAGCAGTCAACATTACACCAAGCAGTTAAAAACAACTCTGATCTTAATAAATCTGATACAAAAAACATTTCACCAGAAGGGTGAAATTAACCTTACATGATAGTTTCAACCATGATGAGTAGTAGTTCTATAATTTTTATATGGTTGCTCCCTTGAGAGAAGAATGACCATTTATGGCAATCTTCTATGTATCTGTTTCTTGTTGAAAGGAAAGCTGGATCTACATGTTTGTCAACAAGTAAACATGCAATCAAATTATTCAACAATTTGGAAACACAGGTCATTTTACAGCTCCAAATGCTGATCTTTATGTAGATAAAGGGAGATAAGTTTATTTCTTTGTCAGAACTCTAAAACTATTCATAGCACTCATACACAAATACTCTATCACAATGTGAACATGTATGTACATCCATATACTCACATGTTATAGGGTGAGACGTGCATTAGAGTTTGTAAAGTTTGTAGCTACAAACCATATGCACTTTACACATTTTGTCTGTAAACCACCTACACCTGCACACATATATAACCATGTACCATTTGTGATATGGTTTTAAAAATTGTGTCATATAATTTATCTCATTTTATCATAATAGGAATCAGAATCTAACTGAAATAAATACCTCTGACATAAAACTAAGTTAGTCAGTGACTGTAACAGCAGTTGATTTATGGGCATATCTATTCCACAGCTATGCTAACTGAGCTAATTAATGACACATGTCATGCAATGCTTGCTAAATTAGTAAATGCCCTTACCTTAAAAGGCACACAGAAAGTACTAATTTTTAAGAGGCATGCTAGAATTTTCAATGTTTGTGGGCATCATTCATTGCACAGGAAGCCAGTGTTTACTGAGTAAAACTTAGAAGAGGCCCTGCCCATGTTCTCTCAAGGGTAAGGGCAATTTCAATTTTCCAGAGTTAAAGCAATAGGTTCTCAGGAAAGGTGTGGCTGGGATGGCTTGAGTGAAGTGAATACAATGACATTTTACATTGATAAAATTTGCTATGCAATTGTTTATTCATGCACTTTTAAAAATAGAAATAGTAGGCCTTAAACATTATTGATCAAGGATTCCTTTGATTAGATAGTAGGCACTTTAATGAAAAACAAAAACTGGCCGCACAATTACCTGAGCCTCACTTTCTGCAGCCTGCTCTCCTCTCCAGTGTTGTTACTTAAATCTCACTTGCTGCTCTTGTTCCTCCCTGGCCTTCCAAATAATCTTGACTTCAAGTAGGAGCAAGTCTAGGAGCCCACCATCACATCATGCTGTCACAGGTGCTTGACCAGATGTCTCATTTCTGAGGACTGGCTCCTGCCTTGATTGGCTCCTCGCACCCGGCTTCTTCCCTCAGCCTCTAGTGTGTAGGGTCTTCAGAGACTGATTTGCATTGCCCTGTTCTGTTCTACCCCTGAAATGCAAGCTGGTGTAGAAACTTCCAGAGGTCACATGACCTAAACCAGTGACTGCCATCTTATTGGTCCACATATTTCCACTAGTTAAAAAAGGGAAGAAGGGGGCAAGCACCTCCATTGTATGTATTGATTTTGAATAAGTTATGCTAAATATTTGTACTTTTATATGGTCTACTTTATAAAACACCAAAAAGTAAAAGTTCGAGATAAGAAAAAATATAGTATTTTTTTTTCATATCCCAATAAGTTGTCTTGTCTACATTCTGGTCATTTTTCTAAGAATTATTTATTCTGAGCTACTTATTTATTTAATTTAGAGATTTTTGCTGTAGGGCACATGTGCTAGCTGGAGAGAGAGAAAAAGACAGATGATGAGAGGGAAATTGAGAAATCACCCCTCCCCCTCAAGGGGGGACAGTCACATCACAATCTCTTCTCTTCCATTTTCCTCCTGGGATCTTGGGCACACACACACACTCTTGATGTGATTTTCAAGCCACCGGGTCTAGGACTCAAACTGTGGCTGGCTATGTGGAAGTCCAACGATGTAACCACTATGCTATCTGCTGGCCTCTACCCTGAGACATGTATTAAGAGAATGTTATAATATGTTCCCAAATACAGTTGAGCAATGACCGTCCCAGACGCTTGGTTAGACGAAACATTTCCCAGGGTCCATTGGGTGGCTCAGTGCTCTCATATCTATCTACCACCTTCATCTGCCTACTACAGGGTCCCACCATCCTTGCCTTACCACAATATGAGGGCTCATTCCAGGTTCTAATCTCCCTCCTTTTGCCTTATACTAATATAATCAACCAATCAAATCCCTGGGAAAAGACATGATAAAGGATCTACAGGGGTTAGCAAATAGACACAAGCAATGAAAAAGTTTAGAAAGCAATGTAAATAGAGAAAACTGTAATCGTTTTAATGTGGAATGTTTCTATCAATGGGCTGCAGAAAGAATTTTATTTTTTACTTATTTCTATTATGATGTTACTTGTAAAATATACTTTTGTACCTGATATGTATACCTGACAGACGATATGTAAAATTTTATATATAATTCAAAGTACTAAGTAGAGAGTATGTAACAGATAGTTTTGAGACATAGCTTGGGAATCAAATGAACTTATATCTCTACCTCATTAAAATAAATTCCAAATAGACTTAAGAATTAGGTTAATAAAATGAATACACAGGGCCAGCCAGTAGCCTGGTGGTTAAGGTGGCTGGAGCCCACATGGCCAATCCCAGACTGGTAGCTTGAGAAAAATACAAAGTAGGTGTGTATATGTCAGATATACAGAAAATTCTGCAACAGCAAGGAAAACCATACAACCTCAATAGAAAAACAGCTCAGAGGCAAACAGAAAATTCACAGGATATAAATGGCTGATAAAATGAAAAACACATTCATCTACACTAATAGCCAAAGAATGTTAACTAAAACAACATTAAAGTATTATGTTAGCCTAATATATAAAGAAAGGGTGTTTTTCATTGTAAAAAATTCTCCTAGTGGTGGAGTAAAACAGGTTCCTTGGAGTGTAGCCTGATATAACCTTTATAGAAATAGTTTGCAATAGATATTAGTTGTCTTAAAATATTCATACCCTTTGACATAGCTATTTTACTAAGGAAATCATCAGAAATAAGTCAAACTTTCAGGTCAAAGATGATCCTTCTGATATTTTAATCACTGGGAAACATTAGAAATAGCCAAAATATTCAACAATAGCCATGTGCTTAAGTTACACAATATTTTTAGGGTAATAATACTATACACACACAAATCATGTTTCAGATAATGTTAAATGATACAGGAAATTGCTCATAATAAAACACTAAATTTTAAAAGGCTAAGATTAAAACTGTACAGTCCATAAACTGCTATTAGTACCATATTTGCTTGGAAAGAAAGAAAACACATAAGAATTAGCAGTGCTTACTTTGGGGAGTGCTGAGATTATACATAATTTATATTTGTATTTTATATTTCATATATATTTTTATTTTCAGAACATGCATGTGCTCAACAGAGAGAGAGAGAGAGAGAGAGAGAGAAAACACTGCAGGAAGGGTGTGGTCATGTCACAATCCTTTTCGAAAACTCCATTTTTCCATCCTGTCAGGATGTAGGACATACACACATGTACTTCAAATGGTTTTCCAGTTTCAGGGGCCAGGATTCAAACCACAGTTAGCCATATGGGATCCAGCTTCCTATGCATAGTGTTTAAGCACTGAGCTACAGGGCCAGTCCTATCCTTTCAATATTTTTCAAAGGAGCCTAGAATGTATATAAGTTGCTTTTATAAGAAAAAAAATTTAATAACAGAAGAAACATGGGGTTATTGTTCTTTGAATGCAAATATTTTGCAGATTATATGACAAGAATTTTAAGATAAATAATGCTTTTCTATCTGAATAAAATACAAAACCATCTTCAACAATGGAATATAGAATTTATGAAATATTTATATACTTTATATTGACTTAGGACAAACCATTAATCTGCTATACCTTATTTAGACGTGTTTATTCTTTATTCATGATAGAACAAACAAGTGTTCATGAAAGAAAGGAAGACAGAAAAAAGAGAGAGGAACACTCTCCACTGGGTCTGGCCATGTCACAATGTTCTTTCTCTAATCCTCCAGCTCCTTGGATCTTGGGCACTTGCATACAGGCCTAGTGTGTTTTAGGCTGCCCAATATGGGGATCTGAACTGTGATCACCTGCAGGGCAGCATGCCACCACCTGCATCATCACAGCTGGACCTGTACCTTAATTTTTAAAGTTGTACTAAGGCAGTTTCCTACGTGGCACGTGGTCCGAGACAGAGTACAAGAGTGTTCAAGCTTGTAGACTCGGAAGCCCAGCTGCGCTGTAACAGTGACCAGGTGAGTCTATTACACCTCTAGAGGCCTCAACCTGACTCATCAGGTGTCACTCTTGCCTCTACATAGATGCCCCATTAATCTCCTTTTCTAATGACTGAACAAGATCAATCATGCCATCTAAAGCTTATTTAATTTTTTTATTCTTAAAAATTTCCACCTTTGTACATGATACAATATGGGTGTGCACACATGGCAATAAAAGAGAGAGAGAGAAGCACCCTCCACGGAGTCTGGTCATGTTGCGACCCCTCACTCCAATCCTCTGGCCTGTTGGTTCCTGGGCTCACCTATAAGTACCCAGCCTGTCACAGGCTAGCCTAACAGGGGAGTCAAACAGTGATCATGGCACCAGATCCAGCCTCCACTGTACAGCACATTATCACTACACCCTAGAACTGGAATCATCTAGTTTCTTTTTTATTTTTATTTATTTTATTTTTTTAGAGGTTTTTGCTATAGGGCGCATGCGCTCGCCAGACAAAGAGAGGACAGAGAGACAAAAAGCGAGAAATCACCCCCCAGGGGGGATGGCCACGCCACAATCCCTTCTCCTCCCTTCTCCTCCCTTCTCCTCCATTCTTCTCTCAGGATCTCGGGCACGCACATACATGCGCCCGGCGTGAGTTTTAAGCCACCAGGTCTGGGACGCGAACCACGACCGACTACGTGAGAGTCCAGCGACATAGCCATTACGCTAACTGCTGGTCCTGAACTATCAAGATTTTACATGGAGAAAAGATAGTATGGGATGGATAGAATATAATCCAGAAATAAACAAATATACAAGTGATACTCTCACCATGGCTATCTTCACTGGATGCCTGTGTGCCCCAGATGTGCGCAACAATCCCAGCTCAGCTACGGTCCCTAATGATTGCAATTAGATCACAATCTAGAGTCACATTCTCTAGTCATGTAATATATAAACATGTCAAAGAATCTTGTACCCTCCTCCCTTTTGAGGGGATTAGGGAGTAAACCAAGCAAGTATGAGGTTTTTACAACACAAAATTCTTTGTTAACTTTGTTGGACATTTGGCAGATGAATTACTTGTTGCTTCATAGCAGCAAAATCTCTATTTATTTATGAAAAAATGCTGGGATTTGTCAGTGTCTTCTCTGAGAATAAACAAAAGCACTGCTAAGATGAAATATAGCACGACTTGAAAGGAATACATTCTACGATGTAACACATTTTTATATTTTAATAAAATGAAATATACAATAAGACTTCTCTTTAGTTCTAATCACCTCCATATAACCTAGAAACGTTGCCCAGAAAGTCATGACATGTTTTTGCATAGAAAAATATGTAATGATTTCCCCAACCCTAATAAATTCTTCAAGAACAGCTTGCTGACATGCAAATTAATTGTAGTACTTGTTCTGGTAGTGTCTTTGTTAATTCCATTCCCAAACCCTTTCCAACTCTAAACACAGACTCCACACATAGCATACTCCTCATTCTATAGCATATATAGACAATGATTATAAAAATATACATTCATTTTTCAATTATAGTTTTAATCCTCTAAAAAAGTATTATTTCTAAGTAAAGTCTATTTAATAAATTTCTAAGACAAATTATTTTATATTATTCTTAAAGATTTATTTTTTGTAGAATCTTTTCTCCATATCTTTCTTGATATATTTTTAAGCAAATCCCATCTTTTCTTTTTTTTTTTTTTGTTTTGTTTTTTCCATCTTTTCTTTTTTTAAAGAGAGATTTTTTTCTAATAGGGCATGTGCACTTGCCGAAGAGACAGAGACAGAGATATAGAAAGTGAGAATCACTCCCCAGGGGGGATGGCCATCTCCATTCTCCCATTCTCCTCTCTCAGGAATTTGGACACAAATGCACATGTGCCTGGCATGAGTTTTAAGCCACTGGGTCTGGGACTCGAACCTCAGTTGACCATGTGGGAGTACAACAAAGTGACCATTACACCATCTGCTGGTCGCGCAAATCCCGTCTCAATTGCTGACATTATATTTTTCATTATGTAGAAGGACTAAATGAATCAAAGTCATGAATTTTTTTTTTTTGTTGTTATAGGGCACGTGCACTCCCCAGAAAGACAGAGAGAGACAGAGAGATAGATAGTGAGAAATCACCCCTCAGGGGGGATGGCCACGTCGCAATCCCTTCTCCTCCATTCTCCTCTCAGAATCTTGGGCACGCACGCACACCCGCCAGACGTGAGTTTAAGCCACTGGGTCTGGGACTCGAACCACGGTCGACTACATGGGAGTTCAGGGACATAGCCATTACGCTAACTGCTGGTCCTGAAACTCGGATTTTGATAATTAAAAAGATACTAAATTATTTTTCCTCTGGAAATCATACCTTCCAAGACGCCATGGAAGGGACCATCACTCAGCACAGAGTGGTGTCATAGGAGTCTTGAATAAATGCTTAATGAATGAATAAGTGAATGCACAACTAAACAAATCAACAAAACAAATGAATTGTGGTTCTTCCCTATCACTTAATAAGGCAAGGTAATTTAAGCAGAGGCAGAAACCAAAATCTACTGGTATGTTTCTCATAAAACCATTGTAAGTTTTGTATTAAATAAATAGAAAACCCCCAAATAAGCTGATTTTCAAGTGCAGAAGAAGGCAAACGCAAAGTCCATTCCAGAGCTGCATGATATATGCTGTACAGAAAGTAGAGATCCTCTTTCAGTCACAACATACAGTATTTGGAGAAGAATGTACCACAAACCATGAAGGACTCCAGGCTGCCGGCCCTGCTAGTGAGCACCGGCAACTTTCATGTTTAGTTCACACACTGTTGTCCTCCTATTTCTCAATCTTGAGGTTATCCTAAACGTTCACCCTGATCATCTTGTTTTCCCTTTGATGTGGATTGACTTGAATAATGCATTTGAGAAATACTACTTTAGAGTAAGAACTAAACAATGTCTGTTTTTGAAATGATACCTTGGCTGTTAAAGATAGAAAAGCCATCATTACCTTTTGGACCTAGCAACTATAATAGATGCCAACCAAACTGGCAGGTGGGAAGAAGAGGAGTTGTGTGGTGCTAAGTATCTCACAGCATAGGATGACTGAAACTAAGCACGAGTCAGGAAGGACCTCACCTGGCCAGCCTTTGTCAGAAGAGTACCAAGAAAACACACTTCTGCTTTTTTACATTAGTGAGTCATATCTTCAATTGAAAACTTAATCAGGACAGACAGTAAAAACTTCCCAAATTCAAAATGGGATTTTGAATCTCATTTCCACATCAGATTTTCAATGCCTTCTCCAAAGCTATCAACTTTTTAACTATCTTTTAAAAATTATTTATTTTTATTTATTATTAGTATTATTTTTTTAATTCACCAGAGAGAGAGACAGAGAGAGAGAGGAAAAGTAAGAAAGCAAGCTGCCAGGTCCAGGACTCGAACCGTGGTTGACGATGTGGGAGTCCAGTGCCTTAACCACTACACCAGCTGCTGGCCCAATAACTTTATCATTACTTTAAGTGCATGCGCACAAAATGCCTGTGACTGAGATAGATGTATGCACACAGAGTTTTTGTAGGTTTACATAAATAGGAAGAACATGCCCTGACTCTTTCACCTGGACTAATTTAGTAATCTTGGAACCATCCAATACAAAGTAGTCAGTCACAAAAGGCTATATACAATGATTCTATTTCTGTGCAATATTAGGAATAGGTAAATCTATAGAGGGAAAAAAGTAGACTAGTAGACTAGGGGCTTCCTGGGGCTGCAGGTGGGGTGGGGTGGGGGAAGGGCTGGAGGGATTGCAGTGGTGAGAACATGTTCTTAAATTGACTACAGTCATAATGATTGAACACCTGTGAATATACTAAAAATCAATGAATTGTATACTTTCTATGGGTGAATAGTTTGGTATGTGAATCTCAATAAAGTGCTTCCAAAAAGTGATAAGAACTTTGTCCATGTTTTCACATATTGTCAAATGAAAAATGCAAACTGCAGAACAATAAATTTGCAAATTATAGCTATTTTTTGCATAAAAAAGTAGGAGAAAAAGAATTTTTATTCCCATAGTTTGTATTTACACAAATTAACTCTAAGGAATACACAGAGAAAACTAATGAAAGTGGATACCTGTGAGTATGAATGCTATCTTTTCAAATTTTAACAATAACAGCAAAGTAAACATCACATGGAGATTAACTCCATGCCAGCATATGAGTGATCTTTCTCATAGAAACACAGTATTCCAGGACCAGCAGATGGTCTAATGGTTATGTCACTGGACTCCCAAATGGATGACTGTGGTTCAAGTCCCAGACCCAGCAGCTTGAAACTCCTGCCTGGTATGTGTGTGTACCCAAAATCCTGAGAGGAGAAAGGAGAAGCAGGGGTTGCAGAGTCGCCATCCCCCCTGGGGGGGTGATTTGTCACTTTCTGTGTCTGTCTCTCTGGCAGGTGTCTGTGCCCTATAGCAAAAATCTCTCTGGGGAAAAAAAAAGAAAAAAGAAACACAATATTCCATCATTGTGTATGAATTGTTCTATTAGCCTCATAGCAACGGACATTTAGCCTTTTCTAGTTGTCTGTTATAAAAACTGCTGCAGATCATATTATAATATATATATATATATACACACATATATATACACACACATATATATAAAATATGTATATATAAAGTATGTATATATATATATACACAAACATACATATATATACACACAAATACACATACACACACACACACATATTGCACCTATACACAAGCATATAGGTTGAGTAAGTTTTAAGAAGCGGAATTGCTAAAGATAGATAACACAAGCTCAAGTATATAGGTTGAGTAAGTTTTAAAAAAGCGGAATTGCTAAAGATAGATAACACAAGAAACCCTGAAAGTAACAGCAAGAATATCTTTTAAATTTGTTGACAACTGTAGAAGCCATAAAATCCCAGTAAAACTTAATTGCAATTATTGAGTAAAATACATTTTTTTTCTGACAATGATGAAGTGAAACTCTAGGGTTTTTTTTCATTCTCTGTAGAGTATTAAAGCATTACAACAAGATCACTTCAAAAGAAATTCAGACAAAAACAAAACAGTTTATTCTATGTAAGCTCCGGAACTTGAGAAAGAGAAGTCTCTTAGTAGGCATGAATTTATTTGAATTCATTATGTGGTTTTCCAAATGCTGCACACATTTAAAATGACCTTTCAGCTCAAAGTAACGTTTCAGACCAAAAGGATGAAGAGAATGTTTCAATTAAGATAACAACAATTACCATGATCCCATTACATTAGTTGAATTCCAAGAAGGCAAAACTGTTGTCGAAAATAAAAGTGGAAAGCATTAGGAAGATCACTAAACTTGGTGGATTCACTTGTGTGAAGTTTCCGTGATACTCGGAGATACTGCAGAGTGTCCATGGAACACAGGGCTATGTTTGGATGCATTCCTCTCTTTCCTTCCTTTCACTCTCTCTGGCTCATGTTGGAATTGTTTCTGAATGATTCCATTAGCTGTCATCTTTACTTAAATGGACATATCTGGGCAGAGAAAACCTTGTTATTCACTATGGTCAAGGAAGGGTAGCTATAAACTAACAAAATCTCACAGCTGATGGAATTGTAGAGTTATACATACATCTTTTTCTTTAAAGGATTATTTATTTAACTTTATTTACAATTATTATTTAATTTGACCAGTATGAGACACAAAGAGAGGGAAGGTGAAAAGCAATCCACCAGTTCCGGGACTCAAACTGTGTCAGCCATGTGGAAGTCCAAAGCCTCAACCACCATGCCACCTGCTGGTCCCTATACCTACATCTTTAATGGATGTTAGGATGTTAAAAGAATTAAAATCCAGTTAATACAGTTCATACTAAAATCTTAATTCAGCTATTTCAGTTGTTATTGTTGATTATGTAATTATTTTATTTTATTTATGATCCAGAAAATACTTGAGAACTTGAAGAATGAGCACAAGATGACAACTGTGGCAAGGATTTGTGATGAGTTTCAGTTCATACAAGCGAAAGGTGGTTTGCCGTTTGATGTTGATAGAATTTATTTATCAATTACTTAAGAATGTCCAAGAAAAAGTATACCACATACATCCTCAACAGTCTTGCCAGTGAGACAGACTATCAGTACCTGATTTTTGATATGTGTAGCTCTCTTACTGTTTGGGGAACTGTAGTTCCCTTCTGTCTTTCCTGTCTTTTGGACCATACTTGTCAAAGCAGGCACATTCTACTATCCAGTAGAAGGCCAACATTAATTACATCCTTTGGGAAGACTACTTCAACTAAATGGTAGCTTTTTGAACTCAAGTTATAACTAAATTTAACCCATGAAGACATTAGAACACTGAAATCTATGCACTTATGGCAGGGGGAAAACACTATGGGTTGCCTTGTGGACTTGCTGCCGAAAGTCATGGTGAGATCTTATGTCTAATAAATTTCTTCAGATCAAGTCAGATTTGTGTGAAAAAAAAAACTCATCAAAGACAGACACTAAAGCTTGACAATGAGGAGCCCTGCATTTCAGGTTGCTCAGCTTTTTGCTGAAAATCTGTATGCGAAGACCATGTATATGCAAGTTCCTGAGACATCATTCTTTCACTCCTTTTCTTTTCTTTGGTTGTAATTGCCAAAGAGCATGTGTGCTCATATGAGTGAGGGCAGAGGGAAAATGTACCTGCCATGGGGTCTGGCCATGCTGCAATTCATTCATCTCTGTTTTTCTATTCTTTCAGGATTCGGGGCATGCATACAACACTGGTGTTTTTCAAGTCACCAGGGCCAATATTCAAACTACAATCAGCCTGTGGGATCCAGTTCCCTTAACCACTAGGCTATGGGTCAGCCCTTATTTGTTTTTCATATGATTAAAAAATATGCTCTTTTTGCTCCTCTTTACTTGCCATATATTCGGCCTTTGTAGTTGCTATAATCCTTTTTTCCCCCGAAGTGTGCTTGCCTGTCTTTAGTTCTCAGCTTTGCTATCTACTCCCACTAAAGTACGTCTACTAGGATACACACACACACACACACACACACACACACATTTACCACTGTTTAACTCAGTCTTTTTTGGTGTTTTCTTTCTATACTTAAACCACAATCTGGAGTCACTTTGGTTAGTAATCTGGTTAGTTATTTCTATTCAGTAAACTCCATGGAGGGAGGTAGGCACCACTACATTTTCAGGGTCTTGCATAGAAAAGAGATGAAATATGTATTTGCCTATGTGGCAACACCCCTATACAAAACTATAAAACGTAATCCTGAGCTACTAGAAGTCTTGCTGTAGAACTATTTCATATACAAAAGCATTTATATTTCATATCTTCTTGTAAGCTACCATTCACATAGACAGAATTAATGTATACTTAAGAACTAAACATAAAAAGACTTATTTCTAAATAAGACACTATTTAGAAAATAATATATATCTTTTAAGAGGGCCATGTCAGAGATGGTTTCAGTCTAGATATCACTAGAAGTAATGTTGGTTTTTTCCCCAAGATAATATAAATTTAACAAAATAATAAATTTAGATGAAATCAAGATTCATACTTACATTAATTTTTCAAATCAAACAATAATTAGGTTTCACCTCAAGCTGTTAGGATGTTTTCTCAGTAAACTGCATTATAGTTTCACTTATGAAAGCACATCTATGTGTCATATCAGATATGCTGTTGTAAATGGCTAAAATACTGATGCCTTTCAGTAGTAACTGTGTCTACACTGACTTGAAAAAGAAATTATTAATGGGAGCTTTTCCTCCCAATAATAAACATAAATAAGAAACTATTAATAGGAGTTTTCCTTCCCAATAAAAATAAGCCAGCTAATATTTATTTGGTTTGAGATGTCCCAGCATTGTATCAAGCCCTTTATATGATTTTGTTTTATGTTCACAGGAACCCCTGGGCAGTTTTCCCTCCTCATTAAGATCATGTATTCGTAAGTGGAAGAGACTAGTTTTAAATGCACTCTGACTTCAGAACCCATCCCTAGCTCTATAGTACATATTGTTGGCAATTTCACACTGTCCTTGCATTTAAACAATTCCGTTCTAGAATATTTTCTTTGGGACCTATAGAAATAGAAATAAATGAAGCAGATAAACTCTGACTTCAAAATGATATGAAGGTATAAAACTAGCCATTCACTTTTTTAAAACATTTTTGCCAAAACTAGCCATTCACTTTTTTTTTTTAAGGTTTTTGCCAAAGGGTGCAAGCACTCCCCGGAGAGAAACAGAGAGAGTGAGAGGGGAAAGTGAGAAATCTCCTTCTTTCCCCCGAGTAGATAGCCTCATCACAATCCTTTCTCCTCTGTTCTCCTCCTGGGATTTTGGGCTTGCACACGTACATGCACAACGTGATTTTCAAGCTGCCAGGACTGGGACTCAAAATTGAGGTCGGCCATGTGAGAGTATAGAGCCTAAACCACTATGACACCTGCTGGCCCACCATTAACTTTTACATAGGACAAAAAGGAATGTTTACGAAGTCATATAGAACACGACCATCTGGACTATTCCTAGTGAAGAATGCTTAAACATGCTGCTGCAAACTTCCTAAATGCTTTTTATTTTTTTGTTTATTTCCCTCAAAGTTTACCTATTCACTTCCTTCTAGAGAGAAAAGTAGCATCCTCACAGGGTGCTGCAGCACCACCTGTGCCATATTTCTCTTCTTACTGTAGTTAAATGGTTTTTTAGAACACTCAGAGAAAAGAACTCGCTTTTACTCCAGATTAAACATTTTTTACATTCAGCATATATTCTCTTTGGTGGATGGAAAAGTCTTAATGTATTTTTTTTTCTGTTTTTCTATGTGACTTTTTCTTTTTTTTATTTTCTTTTTTAAAGAGGTTTTTGCCTTAGGGGACATGTTCTCACTGGAGAGAGAGACAGAGACAGTGAGAAGGAAATTGAGTGAGAAATCATCTTCTGGGGGGACAATCATGCCACAAACCCTTCCCCTCCATTCTCCTCCTGGGTTCTTGGGCATGCACACACACGCCCAGTGTGAGTTTCAAGCCGTCAGGTTTGGGATTTGAACTGTGGTTGGCCATGTGGGAGTCCATTGATGTAACCTCTATGCCATCTGCTGACCCCATGGGCCAGCTAGTTTCTAGTTATCATTCCTGTTAGTCAGAAACAGACATATCACAAAGAATTCCTTCTCTCTACCACTATGAAAAATATGTTCAGGTTACTATACTAAATCAAAACTTGCTAGGATTGTGACTAAATGTGAAGTTTCCAAGGATTTAAATTTCTTTAACATGGATTTAACTTCCTTTTCCACCAAACCTTACAGGAATTTGCACATTCTAACATGAGGGGATATGCAAGGCACTACTTTTTTTTTTTTTAATCTAAATGCTTGAATCTACTCTGTCTTAACCAAAGCAGATCATCTGTCACCCATTTAAAAACATAGCTCTGAGTCTTTTCTCCTTTTTGTCTTCAAAAGTTCACATTCTGAATGGTGGCACTAACAAATATAGGAAGTCAAAGGAGCCTTACCAGCAGAAATATTTCAGAAGACACTAAGATATTTATCTATTGTTCAATTAAGACTTGTCTTGAAGGCTATCACTTTTAATGGGAATTTCAAATTTACAGGGCAGGTTATATGTATGCAATATTTACTGAGTGGAGGTGAAATGCCTAATGAGATAGGCACCTTGGAATTTTACAATTTAAATGTTCTGGGAAGCACAAGTTTGCATGTGTAGTTAAGTGTTCTGTATTCTGTCTCTACCTCTTAATGCATGCATCCAGTAGCACATAAATGTCATGGATTATGAAAATAAATGTGTTTGGTGCTTTCAATAAGTTATCCAAGTGGTTGAAGTAAATTATCAAAACATTTTCTTTGTGTACTGGAAATTCAGGCAATGTTTTACTACCAGGAAATGACACATGAGGAATTAAAAAAAAAACACAAAAAACCTCTGTGCTTTATTCATAAAATTACTAATAATTTACAAAGGAATTAAATCACTAACAAAACAGGAACAGCAAGGAGGAAAAAACCCTTAAAAAGCTAGTTACCTAAAAAGAGGATGACCAAGAGGATAAAGCTGAGAGATATTAATTTAAAATTCAATTAAAATGTTATAAACAAAGTTGGTAGTTTATATACAAAATTTTATAGCTGTTCCTGCTTACTGGCTAAAGTTCATCAAAGTCAGTTATGGAACTGCTGACAGTACAACTGAGGAAGTAGGCTCTACTCAATGGGATAGATTCTGAAATCAGACTGAGTTCAACCCCAGTTGTAAAGAATATGAGCTGTTATAATTATGCAAAAATGCTAGTACTGTGGACATATGACTGGGAATTATGGAAGAATGAAGCTCACTGTGAAAGTCTGATAATAATTTGATATTTTGTTGGCAAACAGATTTTCCATTGTTTATGGTGGCCTTGTAATCCTCAAGGGCAAGACCTTTAACTGAACTATAGTGGGATACAAATGCCATTTTCTTCTGATTTCATGCATAAAATCTGGTCTTTGACAGTTCTTTCTCAAGCTTCAACTAGATGAAACGGTCTTAGAGTAATGTAGTTATATAGCCATGGACAATACATAACAAAGGAAAATAACTGCACTCAAAGTAAAATGAGTTTATTTAGATAGTCGATAAAGCTAGTTGTAGTAATGTGTAGAAAGTAAAAGTTTATTATTATTATTATTAGTGAAACAGAGCCTCACTTTTCAAATTTAACTAGGACCTATAAAAATAAATGTTTCCTGGAGATTATCTGTAAAGAATTTAGCAACAAGTTATGTCAAATATTTATTTTATAAGTTTTTTTTTTTTTAATTGCCAGAGAGGATATGCCCTTTCCAGAGAAATACAAAGGGATATACAGAGAAAGGGAGGGAGAAAGCACCACTCAATGGGGTGTGGTCACACTGTAATCCATTTGCCTCCATTCCTCCATCCTGCTGGAATTATAAGCCCACACACATATGCACCCAGCATGCTTTACAAGCTGCTGGGCAGGAATTCGGACTGTGGTTGGCCATGTGGAGTCCGGATCCCTTGACCAGTAGGCTACTGGGCCAGTTCTGAGATTTTCGTTTAATTCACTTCTTTCCGGTTATTTTTTTTTTTTCTGATGTGCTCTTTTTATTTTCTTTTTTATACATATATTAAAATATTTGAATTTGGGGGTCAGCAGGTAGCATGGAGGTTGAGGATGCTGGATTCCCACATGGCCGACTGTGGTTCACATCCAGGATCCAGAGGCTTGCTTTCTCTCTCTCTCTCTCACTCTGTCCCTCTCTGGTTAAATTGAAATAAATAAATAAATAAATAAATAAGGTTAAAAATAAAATGAAAGAAACATTTAAAAAAATTTTTCTAGTTTGTAAATTTTACATCAAGGTTAAAAATAAAATGAAAGAAAAATTTAAAAAATTTTTCTAGTTTGTAAATTTTACATCTGAAAAATTAAAGGCTAAATTCACCTAAATAATAATGAAATCTTTTGGTTTTAAATCTTATTTAATAAAGAAATTAAATATATAACTCAGCTGACACAGCTTTGTTAAAAGGCAATTAAATAAATACTTTACTTAGAAGAAAAATGTCTCAATATAATGGCATGAGTATCCTGGCCAGAAAAAAAGGAAAAGAAAAGGTCTCGCTAGTCCCTGAAAAAAATTTTGGTATTAAAAAAGCAAATATTTCTGATTTGTTTCATACCACCCTTCCCCACATTCAAATGGTGAGGTTTATAAATTACTTTATTACACTGAATTTCTGAAAGCAAGTGAAACAGTGTTTAACTGCAAATGAACTCTCAGCTCCTGAAAGTAAAAAATATCCCAAAGATACAGTAGTAAGTGAAACTACCAACTCTCTGCCCCACAGGAGTACTTTAGAAAGTTACTAGACGGTAAATTTCATGAAGGTGAGGACTGTTTATTTCATCATTGTCTCTCCAACAGTTAGCAGCAGTGCCTGGGGCACAACCAGCTTCATAAACATAGTTCAATGAAGCAATGAAAAATGTACCTCTACTTTTAAAATGAATAGATCTATAGAAATGAAACTCTTCTTTTACAGATTGAAAGATACAGAATCAGACTAAACGGTGAAGTGGCTAAAAAATGTTTTTGTATAACATAAAAGCAAATTACTTCCTCTGTCATTAAGGATTAACCCTTAAATGTTTATCATTACAAAATATTTAAATCTAGAACTGTGGTAGGCTAAAAGTTGACTTAATAATGGAAAAAGTTCACAATACAAGTAGGACTACTGACCCTAAGTCATTTCCTCACTTTGGTGGTCAGAGGTCAATTCTCTTGTTAGGGCACTCGGAGAAGTTTGTCTCCTCAGTTCTGTGACTCAGCTGTGGAATCTGCCCAGACGTGGGAGCTGTGTTGGGCTTCAAGATGCTCACAAGAAAATGTAGTGAGCCTCAGCAGTAGTCTTCTTACCACCATCAGATATCTAAGCTGCATATAATAATCACTTGTTGGCAGAGTGAGCGATCATCCATGTCAGCTGGGTGATGAACATGTGTAACACACTTATGAGAACTTCATATGCCCCATTCATTGCCAGTTGAAGATGCTGAGAAAAATCCCACAAGCAAGGAGGAAATGTTCAGCAAAATTTGGAAATGTTCTTTCTAGAATGGGAAATAGGTGAGGGAATGGAGGATAATCAGAGACATGTTCAGACCAGAGTTACCAGCAGAGGTGGTAATCTGAGTATGAATGGAAGCCAAAGGAAACAGGCAGAAATCCACTCAGATATTTTCCAACTCCTGGTCATAGGGAGTAAATTCTGTCTTCACAACTCACCCAGTGCTATCACTAGCAAAGTGCCATCTAGTAAAAGAGAAACTAAAAATAGAAGCAGATTGTAACATTCTTTGTCATATAGAGCAACTAATTCCCAGTTCTACTCTCTCCATGCAAGGGAAGGATGTTGACTCTCTCCAGCAGAGCAGGCACTGTGCAGGGAATCCGGGTTCATGCCTTTGCAAAGGTGAACACACTCAGTCTACCCTATCATGTTTACAGGGGAGGCAGGCTAGGCACCTTAAAAGAATCTCAGTGTTTCAAGAATTGTAACAGAGAAACGTAGGCGGTTTCAAGAGGACACAGAGAAGATTTTCATTCTGAATGGGAAGATCTAGGAATGCTTCCTAGAAATACTGTCCATTAAGGCTGATTGGAAGCAGTGGAGTTTGAACATGAAATGATATTCAAACAATAATTGTAAAATGACAATACTTTTAAGTGCTCATGCAGTTCTTTATATCAAGTTATGATTTAAAAAGTTAGCATATCTAATTTTTAACCTGAATTTAGATTTCAAATATGTTTCCTTAATTAACTATGGATCAGAAACAGTGAGTGACATGCATGGGGTAATGTCTCAAACACGATTTTGCAAAAGGGTGGAAGAAACAGCCAAACAAAAATGGCACATACTCTATTAGTCCTTTCATATAATTCTGAAAAGCAGAAATCCATAATCCATGACTTTGATAATCAAGACCACTGTTGGGGGATGGCCAGTGGTATAAAGATGACTTGTGGCTGTTCGAATAGGGATGCTCTTTGATAAACAGAATTACTAATTTTTCTGTTTTTGGTTTATAACAGTCAAAAATAGTTCGTATATATACAATATTTACATAGCGTATGTTTTTCATATGTGACAAATAACCAAAAACACATCAAGAATTATATATACAATTTGTACATATGCTTAAAGCCTATTTCTGCAACAACGTATTAGTATGCAAATTCAACAGCAGAGTTGAGATACACAGAATTATAATGAGAACATCACGGCCATCTCAACTGCAAGCTGTCTGAATAGGCTCCTCCTCTCTCTGGCTGACATCACCAAACCATCAGGGCACTTGTTTTTCCTCTGAGTACATTATTCTAGGCAGCTACTACTAATTATGAGAAGTTGCCCATAGACGAGAGATTAGCCTTGGTTTTGAACAATAGGGCTGTTTAATTCTTTTGTTATTTACATGAAAAACACCTTACAATTATGAAGGAATTTCACATGTCCTTTTAGGTAAGGGTATAATTTCACATCTAAGAATGTAAAATGATTTTCTCGATTATAATAACACCTCTATAAAGGCAAGTTTTCTAGAAGCAAGTCTGCTTTTCTGGCATCTTTTATATTACTCTGCAAATACCGATTCATATACAGTTATACTCGATTTTAACAAGAGAACATGAATAAATAGCTGAAACTATTTTTTTCCAAGAAAAAGTCAGGGAATCTTCAGTGGTCCCTTGTGGTCCCCAACGTGGTTAATTCCACCCTCAGTCACACCTCTTAGCCCAGTGTACAGTTGTTAATTATAATAAAGTAACGCTTTCATACCATTTTTTGGGGGGTTTCTTCTCATACTAAAACAAGTAGACAGCATAGCATGTGAAATGCTACTTGCCTGTTTTCACTCATTTGTTGCATTCTTGGCATTACTAGCCACTGTGGCCCTACAACTCCTCCGGAAGCAGCACTCCAAGCCACAGAAACTGACCTAACCAGATCTCGTTTTTTAAATTTAATTTTATGTATCATTAATTTATTTTAAAATTTGCTACAGGGCAGGCATGCTCACCAGAGAGAGAGAGAGAGAGAGAGGGGAGAAGGGAAGGAGGAAAGTGAGAAAGCAAGAGGCCAGGTCTGGGATTCTAACTCCAATTGGCCATATGAGAGTCGAGTGCTCCAACCACCATGCCACTTGCTGGCCCACCAGATCTCATTTTTTACCCAAGTCACTGGGTCAGGATTTGAACCATGGTCAGACATGCAGGATCCAACTCCCTTAACCATTAGGCCATCAGGCTGGCCCGAGATATGTCTTCTTTGAATCACAGTGTTAACGTGATTTATCTGAAATATCTAGTTCTTTATTTTCATTCTTTTTTTAATTGCCAGAGGGTATGTGTGCCCACTGGAGAGAGAGGTACAGGGAGAAGGCACTGTCCAGTGGTGTATGGTCACATTGCAATCCCTTCTCCATTTCTCCATCCTACCAAGATTTGGGGCATACACACACATGCACCTGGTATGTTTTATAGGCCACTGTGGCTAGGTCTCAACCCGTACAGTGAGCCATGTGAGACCCAGCTTCCCTTAACTACTTGACCCAGGGGCCAGCCCTAGAATATTTAGGTCTATATAATGCTGCATGCAGAGAGGTATCCAAGAAAATTTCCTTAATGGGGAAAAAAAAAAAAAACCCTTATAGATAGAATCAATTCTCATTATTTATAGTTCTTGATTATTTAAAGTTACAACAATAAACAGTACAAACTTGGAAAATGCCTAATATAACCTGACATTTCCTAGCCATTTACAAGGAGTCAACCACAGTACTAAGCACCTTAGGAATAATTACTCATTTATATATTAACATATATATCATCGTGAAAGGTAGAATTTGATAATTTTGAAAGTATGTGAATTCATGAGGTTCTCTTATTTGCCATAAAATGTTGGGTAAGTCACTTCACTTCACTCGGCTTCAGTTTCCTCATCTATAAAATGAAGAGTCGGAATGATGGGTGCATCATAGGCTAGCATGAAGATCTAATGGGCTAGTTCTCATCAAGCTCACCACTGATCGTGTTTGGAACACGGTAAACATTTAGTAAATAGAAATTGCCATTACTTTTTGTTTTTGGTAAAGACCATATTGGGAGGACAGGAATGAATATAGAATCCTACAATATGGATTACAACTACTTAATTAACTAGGACGCTTCCAAAATACTTAATGATTAGAGTTCAGTTTCCGAAGAGGGTCTTGGTCAAAACCAAGTCTTTTACTCCTTTTGGGAAACTGTTGACACCTTACTCTTCACAGTTTGAATTCACTTCCTGCCATCTAATTTTGTAAGAAATTATAATAGAACTGTTACAACATTAGTTTATTTCACAGACATAAGTTTAAGAATTCCATTAAAGTCAGGATCAGCAGATGGCGTAATGGTTACATTGCTGGACTTTCACATTGTCAAGTGCAGTTTGAGTTCTGGACACAGTGCATGAAACTCATGCTGGGCATGTGTGTCTGTGTGCCCAAAATCCTAGAAGGAGAATGGAGGAGAAGGGACTGTGGTGTGGCCATCCCCCTCGGGAGGTAATTTCTTGCTTTCTGTCTCTCTATTGAGCGCACACTCACTATGGGAAAAAAGAAAAAAAAAAGGGTCACTGAAGTATATTATAGGGCCACTCATACATCCTAGCAATTAAGAGCGCCAGATCCCATGTGGCTAACTGCAGTCTGAATCTTGGCCTGGCAGATTGAAAAACACACCAGGCACATATGTGTGCATGTCCAAAATCCCAACAGGATGAAGAAAGGAGAAGAGAAGGGCTGTGTGATCACACCACTCTGGAAAGTACTTTCTTCTCGCTCTGTCTCTGTGGCAAGTGCATGAATCCTCTGGCAATTAAAAAAAAAATGTTCAATTCAAATTGAAATATTAATGAAATTTACCTGATATAATAATTTTTAGATTTCTATTTCACCTCAAATGACATTTTCAAATTTTTAAAAGTATTTTTCCAACTAAACCTTTTACCACGTAAGCACTGACTTTGTTTCTGACAGTTTTTCTTGGTCCTGCTTGACCAGGAATCTTAAAGACAAGCAAAACTTCTCCAGCTCCATGATGGGGTGAGGGGTGGAGAGTTTTAGATTATAGGTTCTTTCCTGTGGTCCCTTTCATTTCAGAGATTTTATGGCTCTACCAACTGGTCAAATGCCAGAGAAGAAGAAAACAGTGTAATTTATAATCTGACCAAGGGAGTGTGTCCATTAGCTAGACCAGTCAGGAGCTAGCTCTCGCTCTAAGGGATGGGGCTGCAGAAAGTCTGTATGACATTTCTCGACACACCACTAGTGTCCATGGTTGAAGGTATATATGCAAATATTGGAAAGAAAAGAAAACAAATGGCAAATAGCAAACAAGCTCTTCTTTAGAGGCACAAGGTTGAAAGGAGGAATGAAAAATCTAGGACTGGAAAGAAAGGTAAAAGGTGCAGCCTACTGACTGCTTTTCATCGCCAGCACAAGCCCAGAGCGTGGCCAAAGCAATTTAGATGCCGGGGAAAAGCAAACCAAACGATAACAACAACAAAAGGTAAGATTTAGATAGATCAGGATTTTTCTATAGCACTATGATTTTATAAGCTATGTCACTTCAGTTTTACCTCGTATTGGCTTTGTGGAAAAAGAAATGGTTCAATGTCTGACAAACTGTAGATGCTCACTACTTTGTGATAACTATCATTACTGCAGTTACCACTCCAACTATGACTGCAGACTTCGGGCTGCTGTCCCTAGCTAGCTGGTGATCCACGTTTGTTCTGTGACAAAATGGCAGTACCAGAGGAAACATTGTAGCCAGTAGTGCCATACTCCATGTCAGAATGCCACCGGTTAAAAGCTGATACAGTTTGGAGTAATTTATCCTAACTAATATGGTTATCAGTAATATGAATTGCTTGACACAAAACTGCCACATTTTAATGGAATGGAATCATGGATGTTAGACATTATTTTCTGTAATCTACATATGCATGAATATCTCATTCAACTTAAGTATAAATAACTAAATATTTCTCTTGGATTTATTTTAAACAGGAAGCAGAATTAGAAACATTGAGAGCATTCTTCTGCAGGAAGCCTGAAAAAAAAAAATTACATAGCTTAACTTCCTTAATGAAACATTACTTTTGGCATGTCACTGGTGCCATCTACTTTACAATTCAGAATGAATATTTTGCAATGTGAAATAAAAAAGACCAGGTCATTCACTACAGTTTTCAAATGTCATGAAAGTGAGTCTGCTTATTTACTGAGCCATCATTTACTGGTAAGTAGGAGGAAATGGTTAAACTTTAAGCAAGAGAAAGTCATATTAGATCTAAAGGAAACTTCCTAACTGTGGGGGTTTGTTTTCCAGTGTTAAGGAGTTTTGTCTTCTCTTGAGTTGTGGACAGGTCTGTGAACCTACTATGAGAACAGAATCCTAACCTGTTTCCTGGCTTTAAGTATTAAGCAAAGTTCTCTTAAGATTTTTTTATTTTGATTTCTTAAAGCTAAAACTGACTTTCTTGAAATTAAAAAATGTATTTAAAAATACCTATTTAATAACTACAGTAAGCTATATAGCCTCAGCTATGTGCTATTTTATAGTATATTCATCCTACTCAGAGAGTTTCATGCCTAAAGTCAACTTTTGTTCACAGATCTGTATATATCAGCTGATTACTATTGAAAGTATTTAGATTAATTAAGATATGTTGTGAATCAATACAATGTGGGAAAGAATAAAGGAATGGAAAGCAACTGCAGATACCAGAGACAGGGTGGGAGGAGGATAGGAAATGACAGAGGGTGATAAATAGGAGGAAAATACACTACACACACACACACACACACACACACCCACACACACACACGCACACATTTCTTGTATATATATATATATTCAAGAAACAAGAAATGGAAAATAATTTGTTGAAGATAACATGTATCATCAAGCCACTTTACAGTGTATTCTGGCTGTAAAATTGCATTTTGTATGCTGTGGTGATGTTCAGTGAAAGTATGTAAAATAAATTAATTAATAAAAAAAATTAGCAGGACTGCTTCCTGTAAGGACGCTTTGGAAACTGATCCCAATGTGCAAGTATTCTATTCCTAGTTCCTAGTTTTCGAATTTCTTATTCCTCCTCATGTATAATAGAGAAATGGAAGGACTTGAAGTTGACTTTATCCTCTAACAGAAGTTCTTAGGGCTGAGATGAGGAGGAAAATGTTCCTCTAAATCAGGTTTATTATGGCAACTTTTTCCCCGAAGTTGTCCATGTGATAACACAAGGTAGGGTGATAGATGTTCGGTTGAAAATAGTTGGAGTTACACACTAGACCTTTGAATCTTTCCTCTTCTCTAGCTGCACCTTCCCAGCTCTTCTGAAATATTTACCTTGCATTTTTCTAACTCTCATTTTGTTGAATTAGTTTGTTCAATTCATATCTCTGCCTATGATCTAGGATCCACCTAGGACAGCCAGCCCTACTGGAAGGCTGAAAAAGGGTAATAAATACTTTTAGTTTGTTTCTCTTGTTATGCTAAGAAACTGCATCCAGAGATTCTAGTGATTCTTTCTACTCTGCATTCTTTTGAAAAACATCATAGTGTAGACTGGACTCGACTACAGAGCTGGGCAACTTGAGAGCTGAGACATAACGTAGGAACAGCATCCCATTAATTATCTCTTTGTGCCCTGGTTGTATCATGGCCCTTCTTGCAGGCCCTGTTTCCTAGAGAGATATTATTTACTTTGGCTGTCCGTTTTCTAATATATGTTTAGCCCCTGTATCATCTCCTCTTAAGAAGCTGAATCAACTCTGGAAGGCTCCTAAAGAAATCTATATTGGCTTTTTATTAAGGCTGTGCTTACTTTGTGAATATCTTCCTCACCAAACTGGTTGGCTCCATTTTCTCTCTCTCTCTCTAACTTGTCAGAGAATGTGTGCATTCAGCACAGAGAGAGACAGAGAAAGGGAGGGAGAGAGCACTCCCAATGGGGTATGGTTGCTCTGAAATCCCTTCTCCTCCATTTCTCCACCCTGCCAGGATTTGGAGCATACATGTACATTCACATGCACATGAACTCAGTGTGTTTTCAAGCTTCTATGTCCAGGGCTCCAACTATGTGATGAGCCATGTGGGATCCAGTTCCCTTAACCACTAGGCCATGGGGCAGCCCAGTTCCATTCTCTTTATGAGAATGATCCAGGCTTTGAGGATTTTATACACTTAGTATTATTCAAAATAATTTATATATATCCATCT
>NW_006204037.1:1313102-1359440 GCF_000334495.1 Tupaia belangeri chinensis
GGAATATGTAAACTCCTTGAAGACTGCATTAATATTCTTTCTCTTCTTCATCTTAGAGTCCGCATTTCTCAATATGCTAGTAATAGCTCAATGGTTCCATGGATAAACGTTTCCTACACCCATGAGTATGTCCATGTCCTCATTTCTTCTCATTTAGTAAAATTCACTATATAGGACTGAAATGAATGACAGAGAGACTAATCACTGGGTTATTCCTTTACCACTGCTAAATGGCAAATTTCGTGGATAGAATCAAAACCCTGTCATGCCTCAGCTCAAAGGGAAAGTAGGAGTGGAGTTTCAGTCACTCTAAGACTCTAAGTGCTGCTGCACACATAGCTGCAGAGCCCATAGAGTACAGTGTCATGGAGAACAGTATTGCATGAGGCAATAGTATTTACAAACTATTCACCAGCGACATGACAGAAAGAGAGGATAGTGAATCCCTCTTTGGAAATACACAGAATCACCTTCCTTCTGAAGAATGTAATACCAGTTCAGCATTTTTCTAGCAGCCTCTAAGCTGAATTCCTGAATTATCAGTTATGCCTCATATATTTAGTGAGCTGTAATTTCCTCATTCCAGACAAATGTCAGATCAATTGACAGAGAATAAGATGCTAAATAAAATTAATGGATCTTAACTATTACAATTATTTTCTGGTTTCTAAGAAAAGGGAGAAATGTCCTATAACTTTCAGTTCTTGTAAGGCAGAGGGAGGGATTTGAACTGTTGGTTTTTAAATTTCCCAGAAAATGAAATTACCTGCGAGGTTATCCCAGTACACACAGGGATACAGAAAACACAAATGACTTTCCAGTGGTAAGGAGCACTATGGAAAGTAAAATTATAAATAACCTTAGTAGGTTAGCTTAATGATTTCAGACAATATTCTTTGGAACCCTAGAGCTCTGTAGAGATATTGAAAAGACAGGAATTAGGTTTGAGGTGGTGCTAAACATACAAACTCAGTGGCCGTTTTATTGTTTTATGTTATTTTTATAAATCCATTTTAAAAATTTTGCCAGAGGGTATGTGTGCTTGCCAGAGAGAGATACAGACAGAGGGAAAGTGGGAAAGTATTCCCTATAGGGGCTGGTCATGCTGCAATTCCTTCTCCTCTGTCTCTCCCTCCTTTTGGGATCTTTGGGCATGCAAACACACATGCCTGGAGTGTTTCTCAAGTCTGGGACTCAAACTGCTCATTCGGCCATGTGCGATCCAGCTCCTTAACCACCACACCAAAACGTGGCCCAATAAGTATTTTTAGTTATGTTTCATACATAGCTATGCTTTTAAAAATATATCTACATATCAAATAGCAGATATTAGTTTATCTTTCATATATGTATTTATATTGACTCCAAGTCACAACTAATTTGTAAAAAGTGTCCCATTGGGGGAAAAAAAAGGCTTGAAATTCAGTGATTTAGGTTGTCCCTTTTATATTAAAGGTGAGTAGACTTGGCTAGAAAGGGATTAGGTGATTTCTCCAGAGACACGGTATGACAAAAATAGAATGGGAAAACAGCTGTTTTCAGGAACATTTAATAATTTATGACTTTTAAAAACTAAACTAACAGGGCCAGCAGATGGTGTGGTGGTTTAGGGTCCTAAACTTCCATATGGCCAACAGTGGTTAGAGTCTCAGACCTGGTAACTTGAAAATCACACTGGATACATGTGTGCCTGCCCAAAATCCCAGAGAAGAATGGAGGAGAAGGGATTGTGGTGTGATCATCCACTCTGGTGTGTGATTTCTCACTTTTGCTCTCACTGACTCTCCCTCTGTTTCTCTTCAGCGAGTACATGTACCTTATGGTGAAAACCTTAAAAATGGGGGGGGTTATCTATCTACACTCTATTATGCTTTGCTAGTTATGTTTTAAATAATAAACATACACTTCAGGTGTGTGTGTATGCATGTCCAAAATCCCAAAAGGAGGGAGAGACAAAGAAGGAATTGCAGCATGACCATCTCCTATGGGGGTACTTTCCCACTTTCCCTCTCATTGTATTTGTCTCTAGAAAGCACACATACACTCTGAAAAATGTATATATAAACACACAGAAAGACACACAACTTTTAGGAGGAGTGATTAAGATATCTTGAACATTATTTAAAACATAGCTAACAATTGCATAACAGATGTGACACTCATTTAGGTAACAGTGTCAAAAACGTTTATTGCATGGTCAAAACTCTGAACCAACCTTGTCAGTACTCACTTCCCCAAACCAAGTCACAATAGATATTAGACAAGGAGGAAGTATGCAAATGCCACTTGTTTTCCCATTCACAAAAGCTTCTAAAATAAAAGATACAGGAAAGATGTTGTACCTTCTTCAAAGCTGACCAAGAACGGAATGAAACTTCATACAAAGTCCGAGATATAGTGCTCGTGTATAACCTGAAGCCTTACAAGTGCAGAGAACAGCATAAAACTTGCTAACATAATTGGAAAGATGATCTATTCAAAGTGGGAGGCACTGAGCTTTTGGTCTTTCTTTTCTGGTATACAGAACAGATGACCTTATTTGCTATCAACAGAGACTATAATGGCCAAAAAGCTACAACTATAAGAATCTTTCAAACAGTCATTTCATCATACTCAACATTAGCCCTAAACTTTATAGACTATCATACCTTTAAAAATACAGTGTCCAAATATTTTACTGCCCTTAGAGATATTCATAAGATAAAAAATGTTGCAGTCATTTAAAAAAAACAATAATTATTTAGCTAGGTTAAGTGCTGAAATAAAAAGAGCATTGTCTTTGGAGCAGGCAGACTGGGGATCTAACCCCTGCGTTCCTTAGCATTACTAGTTATATGGCCTTATCCAAGTCTCACAGACTCATTTTCTCATCTGCAAAACTAGGATTACCAACTCAACTCCTTCCTTTTTGATTTTAGAAGAACTAAATAAGATATTATATGTAAAATTCTCTGCAAAGTTCTCATTCACAAAAGACACTCAAAAGCTAGAAGTATCATTATCACTTAAAATATTAAAAAAACACTGATATGTTAAGTGCAGAAGAGTTCAGAAATAGTATTTACAGCTACTTAGAATATGTAAGTTACAAATGCTAATAGTTGAGAATGGGATAATGGGATTATGAGTAATTTTCCTTCAGTGTTGCTCCATCTTTTTTATTCTCCCTTCTTGATTAAGACTCTTGACAAAAATAGGGATAGGAGGGTTATTTCTTAACCCAATAAACACCATATATGATAAACCCACAGCTCACATCATACTCAGTGGGGAAATGTTGAAAGTTTTTCTCCTTAAGACTGGAATAAGATAAGGATGTGCAGTTGCTGCACACCTGTTCAACATAGTACTGGAAGCGCTGGCCAATGCAAGCAGACAAGAGAGTGAAATCAAAGGCATCCACACTGGAAAGGAAAAGTTATGTTTTCTCTGTTTGCAGATGGCATGATCATTTACATAGAAAAATATAAAGAATCTACTCAACACTCTTAGAGGCAATAAATTCAACGACGTTTCAGGACACAAAATCAGCACATGAAAATCTGCAGCATTTTTGAGCAAACAGGCATAAATGAAAAATCAATCCCATTTAAAATAGCAACAAAATGTCTAGGAATAATCCTTTTTAAAAAAATTTTATTGTAGGGTACATGTGCTTGTCAGAGAGCCAGACAAAGAGAGAAAGTGAGAAAATATCCCCCTGGGGTGGGAGAGATGGCCACATCACAATCCCTTCTCCTCCATTCTCCTCTTGGAATTTTGGGCATTCATGCACACGCACCCAGTGAGCTTTTCAAGCCCCTGTGTTCAGGTCTTGAACCATGTAGTTCGCCATGTGGGACCCAGCTTCTCCAACCACCATGCCACCTGATTGACCCAGTCCAGGAATAATTCTATACAAAGAAGTAACAATCTCTACTATGAAAATTATGAGAGATTTAATAAGGAAATTTTTTTAAAAAAGACACAGAAAATGGAAAGACATTGCTAGTTAATGGATTGGAAGAATCAACATAGTTAAAATATCAATATTACTCAAAGTGACCTACAAATCCAGTGCAATTCCTATTAAAATTCCAGCAACGTTAGTCAGAGAAAAAGAATAAACTATCACAAAATCTGTCTGGAATCAGCAAAGACCTTACTTTGCCTATGCAATACTATTCAGAAAGAGTAAAGTTGGAGGCATTTTACTACTTGACCTCAAAAATAAATTACAAAGTCATATTAACCAAAATAGCATGGTTCTGGCACAAAAACAGGCATACAGACCAATGGGACAAAATAGACAATTTAGAATTAAACCCAGCAACGTACAGCCAACTGATTTTTGACAAAAGGCACACACCAGACAGTCCACTAGAGGAATCTATAAGGAACACAAACAGCTCATCTGAAAAACCTAATAATCCAATAAAAAATGGGAATAGTGGGACCAGCAGTTAGCATAATGGCTATGTCGCGGGACTCCCATGTAGCGACTGCGGTTCGCGTGCTGGACCCAGTGTCTTATAAAACTCACGCCTGCGCGTGTGCGTGCATGCCCAAGATCCCGAGAGGAGAATGGAGGAGAAGGGATTGTGGCATAGCCATCCCCCTGGGGCGTGATTTCTCGCTTTCTGTCTCTTTGTCTCTCTCTCTCTCTGTCTGTCTGGTGAGCGCACGCGCCCTATAGCAAAAACCTCTCCAAAAAAAAAACCTAGCAGCTTGAATACTAGCATCTCAAAGAAAAACATATGAATGGCTAAAAACCATGAAAAAAATACCCAGGGTCAGCCAGTGATGTTTCAGGCAGCTGGTTTCTACATGGCCAACTGCACGGTTCAAGTCCTGAACCTAGCAGCTTGAGAATCAATACGCGTGTTCATGTATGCCTCAAATCTCAAGTGGAGAATGGGGAAGGGACTGCTGCATGGCTATTCCCCCCTGAATGATGCTTTCTCACTCTCCCCACCCCCCTTGTTTCTCTCTGGTGAGCACATTTGCCCTCTAGCAAAAATTTTTGTGTGGTTTTGTTCTGTTTTTGTTTTTTTAAGAGAGATTTTTTTTCTATAGGGCACGTGTGCAGATTTTTTTAAAAGCAAAAGAAATCTCAAAATCTCTTATCTTAAGGGAAATGCAAATCAAATCCACATTGAGAGATCACCTAACCCCAATCAGAAAGACTATGATCAAAAAAACAAAGACCAATAATGCTGTTGAGGTTGCAGAGAAAAGGGGAAACTTTGTGTAATGCTGGCTGGATTGTAAACTAGTAGAGCCACTGCATAGAATGTGTAGAGGTTCCTCAGAAATACAAAAATAGAATTACTATATAACCCAGCAATCTCACTATTGGATATATACCCCAAAAACAGGAAATCACTTAATTGGAGAGACATTTACATACCCACATTTATTGCAGCATTATTCACAATAGCTAAGTCATAGAATCAACCCAAGTGCCCAATAACTGCTGAACGTGAGAAAATATGGTACATGCTCACAAAGGAATACTACTCAGCCATAAAATGACAGAAGCCTGTCATCTGACACAAAGTGGATAAACCTAGAAAATGTAATGGTGAGTTAAATAAGCCAGTCTATGAATGACAAATACCCTCTGACCCCATGTAACCTATATCAAATGTTCACACCCTATGGCAAATACCCAAGGACTAGAAAAGCATAGAAATAGAGATAGTCATGGTAGATACCAAGAGCTGTTTGGGGGTGAAATGGGGGGAGCATATATCAGAACATTTTTGATGGACACAAGAATGCATGTAAAAAATAGGAAGAGGCTAGAGGATGATGTATCACAACAGAGTGAAAAATATGGACAGTGTAATACATATTTTTTAAAAAACCAAGCTAGTAGAACTAATAACAAATAAGCACAACATAATGTAATGTCCAGCATTGAAGACATATATATATATATATATATAGAGAGAGAGAGAGAGAGAGAGAGAGAGCGAGCCTTGATTTGATTTAATTATTGTGCACTGCCTGCATGCTGCAAAAAAACATACTGTAGTCCTCAAAGATATACATCAATTATATGTAGACCAGAAATCATCATGATTTTAAAAATATTATAAAATACTGTAAGCAGAAAATAAACAAGTAAATGAGATGAGTTATTTTAGCCTAACAAATGCTTTCCACTGAGATCAGGAGTGGAAATAAGAGTGCTCAGCCTGTGTGGACTTTCATAACTGTAGGAAGAGAAAGTTCATCATCACCATCCATCATTTATTTGTCTTAGCTGCAACGTAATTCAGAAAAGTTGTTTCCCAGTGTCAAAATGCTGATTTGCCATATTTTGGACACTGAACAAATTGTTGTCTAGGGGACATATAGATATCTACACATGTACAAATGAGCCTGCTAATGCACATAGTAGTTATGTTTTTCATAATTTAATTTTTTTGAGGTTTTCGCTATAGGGTGCGGGCGCCCGCCAGCCAGCCAGAGAGAGACATAGAGACAGAAAGTGAGAAATCACCCCCCAGGGGGGATGGTAACGCTGCAATCCCTTCTCCTCCATTCTCCTCTTGGGATCTTGGGCATACAAGCACACGTGTCCGGCGTGAGTTTTAAGCCACCGGGTCCGGGACGCGAACCGCGGTCGACTATTTGGGAATCTAGTGACATAGCCATTACGCTAACTGCTGGCTCCCCATAATTTAATTTTTTGTATATAATATTTTCTTGATGAAAAACTTCATACAATATAGAAATATGATGGGAAAAAAATTTCGTCTACCTCAATTCCTACTATTTTTTTTTTCAGGGTTTTTGCCATAGGGCATGTACACTCACCTGAGAGACACAGAGAGAGGGGAAGTGAGAAATTACTCCCCACTTCTGAGGGGTTGGCCACACCACAATACCTTAACCTCTATACTCCTCCTGGGATTTGGGGCATGTATGCACACGCCTGCCCCAGACACTATTTTCAAGGTATGAGGTTCTGGGACTCCCACTGACCATGTGGGAGTCCAGTGCCTTAACCACTATGCCATCTGCTGGTCCTAATTCTTAGTATTTTTACCCCCAAAGTAAAAACTACCAAACTCTTACTAAAGCAGAGACTCACAGACATTTTTATGTCTCTAAACCTAAGTATAATTTTTACATATTCAATACTCAATTTCAAAATTTCCTTTAAAAAAAGCCCACAGTTATATTTTGAAGGGTAACATTTCTTTTTTTTTCCCTCTAGATTATATAATGAACAATTTAAAATATAAGAAGCAAAATTTTTAAGAGGTTTTTGCTTTAAGGTGTGTGCTCGCCAGAGAGAGAGAGACAGAGACAGTGAGAGGGAAGTGAGAAATCCCCCCTTGAGGGGAATGGCCATGCTGCAATCCCTTCCCCTCCATTCTCCTCCCAGGATCTTGGACACGTATGCACACACTCCTGGCATGATTTATCAAGCCACTGGTCCAGGACTCAGACCGCTGTTGGCCACGTGAGAGTACAGTGACGTAACTGCTACACCATCTGCTAGTCCCTATAACAAGTAAATCTTAAACACTGAATGTTCTCATATCTAAGAAAGAACAAAGCCCAGATTTATTGACCAAAGTTCTCTTTGTATTTGGAAGGCTGATAATTTTTTTTTTATTTAAACTAAATCACATAAGTCTTAGTATAATAAGCCTGGGATATGTTTGTAAATGGTAAAATGTTATAGAGATATCAAGGAATTTTTAAGGTAATACTATTCTAAAACTTCTAATTAAGTCTGAATTTAAGATATGTAAAATTCAAGTATTTATACAAATTTAACTGTCTTATTCTTGACTTATATAGAATTTCAAGGTTGACTATTGTTACTGAAACAACTAAAATAGGCAAGTGATGCCTTAATGAATTCACGACTTTATTAACCTTATGAGTGTAAGAGAATACACATAGTAGATTTTTCTCAACTTAATCCATGCACATTTTTAAAAAGAATGTGTAAAAATAAGTACCATAATCATTTTCTTGTAGAACCCAGGGTATATTAAGTACTCAATAAATAAATAGATAAAAGCAACCTTGTACATAATCTTCCTAAACTTAAATTTTTGATACCTGTACCTCAAGAAAACAACTAGGTTAATTTCAACATCATTTTTATTTCACTTTTTTAGAATCATAAAATGTTAACTAATGTTATAAGTAAAGCTGGACTTTTAAGCAGATAAAATGAGAGGAACTGTGTAACAAATTTTTTTTTCGGAGATTTTTGCTATAAGATGTGTGTGCTTGCCAGAGTCAGAAGACAGAGACAGGAGACAGAAAGTGAGAAATCATCTCCTGGGGGTGGGGGCTGGCCATGCTGCAAACCCTTCTCATCCATTCCCCTCTCAGGATCCTGGGCACACACATACACAGGCCCAGTGGGAGTTTTAAGCCGCCGAGTCTGGAACTTGAACCACCATGTCTAACAACATAACCATTACGCCATCTGTTGGTCCCAGGATGTAAAATATTTTAAGTTTGCCATGAAATCTCTTTTCACATGTGACTATCTCATAGGGATTTAATTAAGGTTGTAAAGAACAAGGGAGTGTAGACTGTTTTTTTATGGTACTTGTTGGAGACAGGAGAATGTAAAGGAGGAAAAATTAAGAAATCCAAAGCACTGGATTTTTGTAGGAGGCAAATAATAACTTCTAAGGGTAATATATGGCTTTGGGACATGTACGGGAAAATGGACATATTTAGAGGAAGGGGGGTAATGGAACAGAGCCAAAATTAAGATAAAGCCAAAAGGTATCGAAGAACAAAGTATTCTAAAGATCAGAATATTAAAAAATTATGGAAAAAAAAGAGATAAATGATAACTTGGCAAGTCTCTCTCATGGAAAGTCAACTGTTAAAGAAAATGAAGTACATCGGCATTTGCAAAGAAGCGGGAAGCAGCGGGGAGATGAGGAGGGGCCTTGAGAAGTAGGAACAGGAACAGTGAGGAGAAGGCATATACAGCTGAGCTCTCTGAGGCTTTTGTGTTCAGACAGAGGTACAGCGAGAGAGCCCTGGTTTGTCTTTTCTTCTTTTTTTTTATTTTTGGTAATTAAGTAAATATGTCTGTGCGTGTACAATTTATAAACACACACACACACATACTGTGTACAATTTATATACACACGCACACACATACACACACACACACACTAAATCTAAAATCCATCTTCATTTTTCATGTATAAATATAAATAAATATACGTGTATAGTATTATAGTATTTGAATGATTAAAAAATAATAAAATGGACAATGTGTAATTACAGACCATTACAACTTCAGACCAAATTATTAGGTCATTGGGAAAGTCATGACGTACTTTTCCATGTTTTTCTATACAAAAATGCGTCATGACTCTACTGACAACCCAATATTTGGAAACTACAGTAATAAACCCAAGCAGTTACTGGATATTATGAAGTCAGATGTAACATTAATAACTGAAGAGATTTCTGCAGTGTCTAGTTAAAGCTAGAAATCATTAGCAAAAAGAAAATTATTTATTTCTTACAGAAAACCATTCTGACCCAACGCTAAACAGAACATTTAATGTTAAGTGGAATGATACACATATTAACAAACAAATATTTTAAAAAATGAATTGTGGCTATATTTATTTATGAACCTCATACAATTTTAAAAAATACAATAGCTGTGGATAAAAATAGATCATGACAATCTCACAGGAGTAAAGAATGTCAATGTTACTATTCTTCCAAGATGAACTAATTATTGCCAACTGAGCTCTTGAAAATTAGTCTCCCAGTAGTTTAGGCAAAAAGGGAAATAGTTTTATTAAGTACCATTTGTTTAAGTATCAGATCCTCTTTTCACATTGGCAGGATATAAAACATAAATCAATAAAATGTCCTTATTTAATAAATTCTGATTACCAGTGTGAGAGATTTATCTTAGCTACGGTAATTTATAAAAGGATTCTAAGTATTTTTCAGTATTTACTGTTTGGCCAAAAAGGACCTTACAGATGTATTTAGAAATGCAAACTTTTCTTTAAATAAACCCAAGGAGGAATGTATTGCGTGTATTCTTTTACAAGGAAAGGAAAATAACATTAAAAGACAAAAATCTTCTTCTATAATTTGTTAAAACTCACAGAAATACTTGTAAGGGACAATTCTTGCTTTTGGTCCACTCTAAAACGCTAGTACAATTAATGCAGACTATATATAATTCATCCACATAAAGGTCTTTATGCAAATAATGAGTATTTACATGTGTATTTGGCTGTTCACATAATGCATAGTATATTTTGCTTGTTTGCTTCTAGCCTATCTCCAACCACCTGTCTTCAATTTTTGCATTTACCCTACTTGAAGCATAATTATTTCTATTTCAAAGAGGTGAGCTTAGTTATTTATTTGTAATCAATCACTAAGATAAAGAAATTAACCTCTGAAGTAGCTATAAAAGTATTCTATAAAGAGCTTCTTTAGACATATAAGTTACTTTGCTGGAAAAAAAATATTTCTTAAGGGTTAGATGCTTGGGAGCATATCGGATCAGAACTGGGGAAATAACAGAATATTAGAATAGTTGAAAAGAACATACTTTCACTAGGACAAAAACATTTACCAAAAAAATAAATAATGATAAAATTACTAGAGGCTACTACTAGCAAAATAAATCATGCTAACTGAATGATAGCAGCTTTCCATGTTTTTCTATACAAAAATGCGTCATGACTCTACTGACAACCCAATATTTGGAAACTACAGTAATAAACCCAAGCAGTTACTGGATATTATGAAGTCAGATGTAACATTAATAACTGAAGAGATTTCTGCAGTGTCTAGTTAAAGCTAGAAATCATTAGCAAAAAGAAAATTATTTATTTCTTACAGAAAACCATTCTGACCCAACGCTAAACAGAACATTTAATGTTAAGTGGAATGATACACATATTAACAAACAAATATTTTAAAAAATGAATTGTGGCTATATTTATTTATGAACCTCATACAATTTTAAAAAATACAATAGCTGTGGATAAAAATAGATCATGACAATCTCACAGGAGTAAAGAATGTCAATGTTACTATTCTTCCAAGATGAACTAATTATTGCCAACTGAGCTCTTGAAAATTAGTCTCCCAGTAGTTTAGGCAAAAAGGGAAATAGTTTTATTAAGTACCATTTGTTTAAGTATCAGATCCTCTTTTCACATTGGCAGGATATAAAACATAAATCAATAAAATGTCCTTATTTAATAAATTCTGATTACCAGTGTGAGAGATTTATCTTAGCTACGGTAATTTATAAAAGGATTCTAAGTATTTTTCAGTATTTACTGTTTGGCCAAAAAGGACCTTACAGATGTATTTAGAAATGCAAACTTTTCTTTAAATAAACCCAAGGAGGAATGTATTGCGTGTATTCTTTTACAAGGAAAGGAAAATAACATTAAAAGACAAAAATCTTCTTCTATAATTTGTTAAAACTCACAGAAATACTTGTAAGGGACAATTCTTGCTTTTGGTCCACTCTAAAACGCTAGTACAATTAATGCAGACTATATATAATTCATCCACATAAAGGTCTTTATGCAAATAATGAGTATTTACATGTGTATTTGGCTGTTCACATAATGCATAGTATATTTTGCTTGTTTGCTTCTAGCCTATCTCCAACCACCTGTCTTCAATTTTTGCATTTACCCTACTTGAAGCATAATTATTTCTATTTCAAAGAGGTGAGCTTAGTTATTTATTTGTAATCAATCACTAAGATAAAGAAATTAACCTCTGAAGTAGCTATAAAAGTATTCTATAAAGAGCTTCTTTAGACATATAAGTTACTTTGCTGGAAAAAAAATATTTCTTAAGGGTTAGATGCTTGGGAGCATATCGGATCAGAACTGGGGAAATAACAGAATATTAGAATAGTTGAAAAGAACATACTTTCACTAGGACAAAAACATTTACCAAAAAAATAAATAATGATAAAATTACTAGAGGCTACTACTAGCAAAATAAATCATGCTAACTGAATGATAGCAGCATGATAGAATTTAGTCATATATTCAATAGTTAAATGCAAGTTGATTAATATATGTGATTAAAGATACATAACACTATTTCGAGCACATTTGTACTAAGAACCAAGGTAGTACTTCTAAAAACAGGGCAATGCTATTAACTACCAACCTGCTTGCAACAAGAAAAGAGATGGGAAACAAGCCATCAACCCAGACCATGAAAGATGAGACGTGCTCATTTTCAAAACTCTCAACCTATTTGCAAGTTTCTTTCTGCCTTAAAAAATTATTGACAGCTAAATTGCTAAAGTCCACAGGGAGTTAAAAAAGAAAATGTGAGCACCTTTTGGTTAGAGCAGACGAGACTGGGAATGAAATAGAGAATAAAAGAGCCTCCTCCACTGTGTTCTTTCTCACAAAGCCTTAACATCGCATACCTTGGCAGTAATTGCTAAATACTCAAGTACAATGTCAATCTTACAAGGGAAAAGGGGAGAAGCACAAGAGAAAGGACGTTACCAAGCTGCCTCTGAAGTCCTTAGGGAACTTGTAGACCGCGATCTTGGCTTCATAATAATGCTCATTTTGGAAAAAAAGAAAAAAAAAAAACCAGTCTTCAAGTATTTTGGCTAATACATTTCAGCTGTTCTTCTACAAAGACGATCTTAAATATACTCCATTTCTAAGGGAGTCCGCTTGAAGAAATCCAATTTTCCTGGAGTCCACTTCCAACCCTCTGCCCAGCTCAAAGGGAAGAAGAGTCTAAGACACAGGAGCACTTTCCTCTTTCGTAGTGAATTTACTCTAGCACTAGTCTGTTCGGAAGTGACAGTTTCTTTTCTGTCTTGCATTGCCAAGGGAGGAACTGAATTTTGAATCCATTCTTCATCTGGGTCACAAAGGAAGCCAGCATAGTAAAAGAGTCACTTGATCTTCTCTTCTTTGTAATTCCATAATAACAGGTTTAAAGATTTCCAACACTAAAAGTACTCAGGTAGAAAGAGAGGAAAAGAAAATGACCGGGAGGTCCTGTGACACCGTAGAGCTGTCAAGGAAGTTCCATTTCAGGGCGACCACAGAAAAGTACTTTTCCTGGAGCAAAAGCAGTCAGCGAAGAAACAAAGCTGTCCCCTCTTTGACTGGGCTGGCTGATTTACCTGCGAATGCAATTTCCGTTGTGTCCCCTGCTTAGAATCTGACTCCAAGCCTTTGTGAATGAGAACTATCATTCAATCTCACCAGGCAGAAACTATTCCTCAAGGGCTGAATGACGTCTGTAAGAAGGCAGTTCAAAACATCGCAGGGAAGTGAGAAAGAAAAAACATACACACACCAGCGCCAGTCTGGCCGCCTCATGTTTGATTGCAGCTGAAACTTACAGAGCAGAGGCAAGCCAGCCTCCGAGACCAGGACTGTAAACCAGCCAAGCAGACAGAGACCTCTTGAAACTTTAAAACCATTTCCTCCTCTGGGAAATGAGGTGTCTGTGTTATTCAGGGTAAGATTCCATGAGCACCTTTAAAAAGAACACACCCCTTGCCATAGAGTTGTTTGTTTACCAAAAAAAAAAAAAAAAAAAAAAAGACTTTTCCTCAAAGCACTGCACCAACATTTTCTGAAGCTCTGAAAAACTAAAATTTTTCTTATAAAGCAAAGTTGAGAGGTCTTGAGGATTTAGCATCTGTTCATTTTGATTGGATTTCATCAAATGTGATACTTGGGGGGGATTTGTAGAGATGGAAACTGCCTCTGGTTCTTAAACTTCAGCAGAGGCATCGTTGCATCAGATGTTGCTGGAATGTTTAAACTGAAAAAGTGAATGTCTGATTGAGGGACAAGTGGCTACACGTACTGAGACTGTCCGCTTGCACAATGTTTTCTAAACCTTACTTTTAAAAAGATGATACGCAAAGTTCATTGATTTCTATTACAAAGACTCTGGATTTGCTCATTCTTCATTCATAGCTCTTCAGCAAAGAATGAAGCTTTGTATCATGTCAACAACTCTTATTTTGAAGGCCAATACCTGCCCCACCTCCTGCATCTGAAATAAAAACTCTTTCTATTATAGTACATATAATCTAAGCTGATGCCTCTTGCTCCTACCAGAAGGAACATTTGACCACCCTGCCCATCCCTCTGAACATTTGCAGAGGATACATAATCTTCTGGGTGTGCCAACTTCACTTATTTTGGATGTGAAGTATCAAATGAAAATAGTTTAAGCATTCTGATGCCTTAAATGACATTAGTTAGTACGTTGGTTCTTTAGACTGACGTGAACTTGATGTTTATTTAGCATTTGCAGACAGGATGTTGGAGTGCAATTGTGACCCACCCAAACGGCTTGGAAAATTAATGTGGAAAAGCATCCGCCAGAGGCCCTGGATACTTATTACAGCAAACCCTTCAGTGCTTCTCCTAGTCCCACTTCCAGGTGCATTGGTTAGTCCTCTTGCAGTGACTTTCAGGCTTCTTAAAGGTAAATGTCAAAAAACTGCTTTCTTCACAGTTTTCTCCTTAAGGTTTTCAGTGACTACCTAGGGACATTCACGCCTCTGTAGCCCTGTCTCATATTTAGTATATTGCTGGCAATGTTTAACGCTTTTTTTCTTTAATTTTATTTTTAAAGGTTTTTGCTATAGGGCTCATGCACTGGCCAGAGAGAAACAGTGAGAGGGAAAGTGAGAAATCATTCCACGAGGGGATGACCATGCTGCAATCCCTTCTCCTCCATCCTCCTCCTGGGATTTTGGGCACACATGCACATGTGTCTGGTATGATTTTCGAGCTACAGGGTCTGGGACTCCATCTCCCGCTGGTCATGTAGGAATGGAGCACCCTAACCACTACACCACCTGCTGACCCCCTGGCATTTTTTTAATTGCCAGACGACATGTGCACTCACTATAGACAAAAAGAGCGATCACCCACTAATGGGACATAGAAATAATGAGCTTGTGTTGTATTGTCTCCCAGAAGGCTCTGTCCCAGTGAGATTACTCAGTTTACTGACACTCCTTTCTCTCCTCATTCATCCTTAAGAGGTCAGTACAGCCCCCTGTGCTGTCTCCCTTTACTTGCTCAAAGTTCCAAGAATCTTTCTTTGAAAACTCTAACACATGGGATCAGCAGTTAGTGTAATAGCTATTTGGCTGAACTCCCATGTAGTTGCCGTGGTTCGAGTCCCAGAACCAGTGGCTTAAACTCACACCGGGCACATGTGCATGCATCCCCAAGATCCCGAGAGGAAAATGGAGAAGGGATTGCCATGTGGCCATCCCCCAGGGCGGGCGGTGATTCCTCACTTTCTGTTTCTCTGTCTCTGTCTTTCTGGCGAGCATGCACACCCTATAGCGAAAATCTCTCCAAAAAAGAAAAGAAAACTCTAACACATGTATTGGGCATCTACTATATAAACAGTCCCATAAGGACTATCATCCACATCCCCAAAGAAAAGCTTAAGTGGGAAATCTAACAATGTATGCAATTAACCAGAGTACTCAAAACTTTTTGCATTGACACACATCAAGTTCGCCATGACAGTGAAAGAAAGATGCACAATATGATCTAGTAATCGAGATTTAAATTTAAATGTTACTTCTACTTCTAATGTTTAAAGTAGTGACCAAAAAAAAAAAGACTAACAGTACTTATGTAGTTACTGTTTCCTCCAATTTCAGGCCATTTTTCACATGAATATTTCTAAAATAGTGTTCATGTTATTCCTTTTTCTATGAGTAAGAGAGACACAGAGAAAGAGACAGCACCCTAGCAGGGTTTTGACACTGCAATTCACCTCAGCATCAGCCTGTCCTGGATCATGGACACAGATATGCCTGGTGTATTCTGGACACAAGCCCAGAACCTTTCCATGTGAGTCACCCTTGCAGAGCGTAGTATTTTCATGCTGTGTCACTCTCTGGTCCCTGAAATAATGTTCTGTAACCTGAGTGTCTGCAGATTTTGCCTTGTAGGGCTTTAGAGAATGTGTGTTTGATTCAGAAGCTGTGAACATCTCTTAGCATTTGCCAATGTATGTACTTAATTCTAAAATTTTGTATAGAATTCTAGTTGCAAGTTGTTACCACACATCAATGAATAGTACCATAGAGGTACATGTCCTTGGGCCACCCATCTGCATGTTTTATTGAATTGAAGCACTGTATAATGTTTCTCAAATTACTATCCTTTGGACATTGCCTTCATAACTGCCATATTAGCATTTTGTCTGTACTACTAGGTCATAGGGGAAGTCATGAAATGTTTTTCTATGCAAAAATGCATCATGACTTTCCAAACAAATCAATATTACTTCATATTTCTCTTCACTGGCCTTTTATCTTTTCTTTTTTTTTTTTTTTTTTTTTGGGGTTTTTGTTATAGGGCACGGGACCTCCTCCAGGCAGAGAGAGACATAGAGACAAAGAAACAAGAAATCACCCCCGCAGGGAGAATGGCCACACCGCAATCCCTTCTCCTCCATTCTCCTCTCAGGATCTCGGGCATACACGCACACGCACCTGGTGTGAGTTTTAAGCCACTGGATCTAGGACTCAAACCGAGGTCGACTACATGGGAGTCCAGCGACATAGCCATTACGCTAATTGCTGGTCCCCTGACCCTTTTTTTAACTTAAAAATAATTTAAGGGTAACTTAAGGGTAACTTTATATTTACTCTGTAAATGGGTTTGATATGTTGGTTATATTTTTCCCAAAATATATGAAAGTCCTAATAAACAAGAAAATAAAAAGAGTCCAAATATCACCTGCAATCTCTGTGATGCCATTAAAATTGCCCACAGGAAGTCCACCTTGCACGCAGGTAGAAGGATCGCCCTAAAACACAATCTCTTTCTCTTATCACTCCTTCATGAATATGATTGGTGGGATTAAAGGTATTTTTCAAGAACCACGAATTCAAGGGAACCAGCAGTTAGAGTAATGGCTGTCGCTGGACTCCCACATAGTCAACCGTGGTTCGTGTCCCCAACCCGGTGGCTTAAAACTCACGCCGGGCGTGTGTGCGTGCATGCCCAAGATCCCGAGAGGAGAATGGAGGAGAAGGGATTGCGGCGTGACCATCCCCCCTGGGGGGTGATTTCTCGCTTTCTGTCTCTATGTCTCTCTCTGTCTGTCTGGCGAGTGCACGCGCCCTACAGTGAAAATCTCTCCAAAAAAAAAAAAAAAAGGAACCACGAATTCAATATAAACAGTAAGTAAAACCAATCAAACAAGATATTAGAAGTGGTTTTACTCTGCAATCAGATTTTCTCAGATACTACTACTTTGAAATACTCTGTCTACTATCAAATCTTCTGTCCTCTAAGCATGCTCTTCTTTTCAAGTTACCATAGACACTCCAATTTGTACTGAGCAGATTTGGAACCACATTATAAACTAACTATTCAGGTTTTTTTAAATATGCTTAGATTCAGGACTGCAGCTATGTCAAAATAACTTTTTAGGAAAGAGCACAGGGCTGACCCCATGATGCAAGCAGTAGGATACTGCTGTGTGAGGCCAGGGTTACATGGAGGCTAGGGTTCAGTGGCTGGACTATCCTAAAGAGGCCTGGCATGGTAGTGTGTTCCTACAATCCTAGCTAACGCAAAGCTGGGGCAGAGAATTGCAAGGGTGCAAACTGTCAAAAATACCTTTCTCTCTCTTTCCTTTACCTCCTCTCTGTCTTATTAAAAAACAAAACAAAACAAAAACCAAAACCATGGGGCTGCAGACTTATAGTTTCCTGGTATTCTACATTGTATTCTACCATTAATGTGAAGAAGTTACTTTAAACTCTTGTAGCATTTCCTTATTATTGAGAAATATGGTGGTATTTTCCTTATCTGGAGGGAAATTTTGAGTACATTTCTAGCAGTCTTTTTTATCTTACTGCACTCCCTAGGTATACAGCTGGATTCAAGACTGTTTGGCTGGCATAAACCTCACTTGGTGCTACAATAAATGTCTTAATTTCTAAGGAGATGTCAGGGTGTTATAGTATTATATTTGGAAGACTTCTTATGTTTTTAAAATTTTCTACACCTTTTGTAAAATGTTAGGATAATAATGGTCATTATTATTTATTAACCACTTAAAAAGAGCTAAGTACACTGTATATACTCCTTTATTTATTCATAATAAAATCCCTTCAAGGTACATGTGATAATATTAATTTTATGGATAAAGAAAGCCAATGATTTATTCAAAATATTTGGACCCATGTATATTTGATTCTAAAGCTTGCTCTTTAAGATGTGTGTTTGTGTGTGTGAGAGAGGTAGAGAGATAGAGAGACAGAGATAAATTACAAAGTGTTATCAAGTTCTTGGAATTTTTTTAAGCCTCTTCTCTTATTCAGTTGGACCATGGAAATTAATGAATATCTAACAAAAATAGTGGGTGTATGTTACTAGTAAAAAGACATATTTGACAGTTAGCCAATTATAGATTTTCAAGATATCCAAGAGTCTAGAATCTGACTTCACTGTTCTTGTTCTAATTTTGAGGTAGAAACACTAAGATAAGAGTACATATGACAGTGTCACGTGTGTGATGAAGTCTGTGACCACACTCACAGAAGGGGTAGGGTTCTTTGCTATGACCTACGCAACAGATGGCATTATCATAGCCACATTAGGCAATACTAGCTAATAAATGATCATTTTAAAAGGTTAACAATATGTGAGACTTCTGATAACACACTGATTTCAACATTTGTTACATTATTTATTAAAAGGTTCAGAAAACTAGTTTTAAAAAAACAAAATCAACATTTCTGCATGGGATCAGTAATGTCAACATGAGATGCATTTCATAATTGGCTTTCAGAATTCTGCACTAATTCAATGTGAAATTGAAAGAAGAGAAACCAGCAAACGGCTGGACTCCCATGGCTGACTGGTTCAAGTCCTAGACCTGGCTACTTGCTTTCTCACTTTCTCTCTCTCTGGCTCTCTCTGAACAAATTAAAAAATAATAATAAACTAATTTAAGTACATAATTCTCTTAAAAAAGAAATTAAAAGAAGAAAAGTATTACAGAAACTAAATAATCTAATTTAAAATTTTATAAGTTCCACTGCATTGTTTGTATTCTACTTCTCTTTCCTCCCTCTTTCACTCTTCATGTACTTTATTCTAAACTTAAGTCACCTCTGCAAATTTAACCTCATTAATTATTTAAATGTTATCAATAAAATTCATGCAAATACTATAATTAAGCAATGATGTGAGTATTATCTTTAAACTTTTGCCTTGATCCCCCTTGACCCCTGACCCTGTTCACATGCCCTGGCAAAGTGATCTGCTCTCCTGATGATGGGAGGGGCTTGCACGCTGGAAGCTTTACTACAGTGTCACTGTGCCCAGCAGACATTGTCTGGCTCCCTCAAAGGTCACTATATGTAGAATTTTCCCTCTGCAATAGTTCTGGTTTTCTAGAGAAGGATATAAACCTACCTGCCAGGGTCTGGTATGGCTAGGGAGCTAGAGACCTACCAGATCAGTTGGTAGATATTTATTTGATCCTCCTGTTTTCACATTATTATTGAAATGCTATTCTGTCACATGCCCTAGGATCTCCCTCTTCCATAGGAAGAGATGTAAGGTATATTGACTATACCGACGAACAGAGAGGACTTGTAGATGAGTGTATATTATACACATGTTCAGGGTACTGCGGGCAGCCCAGCTTACTTCTCTCTCTCTCTTTCTCTTTCTTAAATTTATGTATTGAATTCTCCATGAGTGAGACAGAGAGAGACAGACAGAACCTGCAATAGGGTCTCAACATCACGATCCACCTCCAGACTTCAGCTAGCCTTAAATCATGGGCAAGTACATGCCTGTTGTACACAGAGAGGTCTCTGAATTCGAACCAAGAACCCTCTCGTGTGGGTTCTTGGTTCAAGAACCCAAAGAGTGTCGTCATTTGTTGTTGTGACACTGTCTGGTCCCCGGTTGTTTTCAGTATTGTCCCCTAACTCAGTTAAGTCATTGACCCTTTTTCCATCCAGTTCTACAATATCATTATTCACCATGGCTTGAAGCTTCAGATATCTCCTAATTTCTCAATCATGGAATGTATTAAGCTGCTGGGGAAAGTCATGAGGCATTTCTCTATTTTTCTATGCAAAACTGTGTCATGACTTTCCTGATAACCCAAAACCTTACTTCTTTTTGTACTAATTATTGGTTTGGATGATATTTTAAAGAAAAAATAGAGTAGGAAGGTCTTTTGTCCACCATTTGGATGCTAGCAGCCTATTAGCAACCTATTCTTTATATCTATCAAAGCATACTGCTAAGGTCTGAATGATCCTCCAAAATTCATGTACTGAGATGAGGGTGGGACAGGATTAATATGGTGAAAACTTAAAAATTTGACTATGGTGATGAAAGGTGGAACTTTGGGAGATTAGGAATAAGACTCCATCATTAGATGGGGTCCCTGTATTATCTTCTGGTGGGTTTACGAGGGGAGGGAGGATGACCAGAACAGAGATACATGCACACAGATGGACACGCTCTTGCCTCCCACCATGTTGCACTGAAGCCAGAAGCCCTCCCCTGCTGTGACCATTGAGCCTTGAACCTATAAACCATAGGCCGAGTAATCCTCTATTCTCTTAAATGTTCTGTTAGAAGCAATAGAATGAACTAGAACACATATGCATTTTGAAATGTTCTGCATCAAATAACTCTACACTATTTACATTCTCTTTAAGTGCAGGTCATTTTTTTTTTATTGTGGTAAAATATATATAGCATAGAACTTACATTTAAATCCTTTCTTAGAGTACTTTTTCATGTCATTATATTGACCCAGCTATACATCCACTGCTGCCAGCCATCCCCAGAACTTTGTCACGTTCCTGAGCTGAAACGCTATGCTCATTAAACAGTATTTTCTTATTCTCCTTTCTCCCAGTCCCTGATAACCAAATTCATAGAGACTTCATAGAGACTTTATGTCTCTGTGAATTATGACTAAGTCATAACATGACCAGTCTAGGTTGTACTGATAACATTTGTATACATTTAACCAAAAACAAAATGAAAACAGTTCAAAGAATGATATATATATATTTTAATTTTCCAGAGGAAACATGCATTTGCTAGCAAGAAAGACAGAGAGACAGAGGAAGAGGAAGACAGTACCTAGCAATGGGGCATGTTCTTACTGCAACCCTTTTCCTTCATTTCTGTTGGGATTGTGGGCACTCAAAGACTGTGTGTCTATGCATTTGACTAGTCTAGGTTCTTTTAAAAGTGGATTGTAATACTTAAGTTTTAATGGCACATTTGAAACCTCATGACCAGTTTTGGTTTAGATGTCTCATTCAGAAAGAGAAAAACAAATCATAGGAATTTCAAGATTTGAAGACAACAATTTCCACATTGAGAAATCAAAGTACTTGTCATATCTATCACTGATTCTTTTTGATTTTTTAAGAGAGAGATATTTTGCTACAGGGTGCATGCACTCACCAAAGAGTCAGAGAGATACAGAAAGCAAGAAATTGTCCCCCACCCTGGGGATGGCCACACTGTAATGCAATCCCTGCTCCTCCATTCTCCTCTCCGGATTTTAGGCAAGCATGCACCTGCGCCTGGCATCAGTTTCAAGTCACCAGGTCTGGGACTTGAACCGCAATCAACCATTTGAGGGTCGAGTACTTAACCGTTATGCCACCTTGGCCCCAATTAATTCTCTTTTTTTAAGGTTTATTTCTTTATTTCTTCCATGAGTGAGAGAGACAGAGATAGAGAGACAACACTCTAAGCAGGGTCTTAGTGCCATGCTCCACTCCCAATCTCAGCCAGCTCCAGAACATGGGCACACACCTGTCCAGCATACACAGGGAGGTGTCTGAATGCAAACTCAGAAACCACCTTGTGGGTCAACCTTGCAGTGTCATATTTTACCACTGTGCATTGTTAGTTCCATCATTGATTCTTTATAAAATATTTGCTTAACTTTGACAAAGTCAAGAAAAACAAAAATATACTTGCCCTAACCAACATCTGATGTGTTTTTAAAAATCATTCTTTCATGAAGGCTCCATGGCCTCGTGGTTAAGGTAGCCATATTCCACATGGCCAACCACATGACTTGAATCTGGCCCTGGAGGCTTGAAAAGCACACTGTGTGTGTGCTTATAGGTCTCAAATCCCAGCAGGATGAAGTAATGGAGGACAAGGTATCATAGCAAGACCATGTCCCATGGTGGGGGGTGCTTTCTCCCTCTTTTTCTCTCTTTGTTTCTATCTCTCTCAAATGCACGTGCAAGTGCACATGCCCTCTGGAAAATTACAAAAAAAAATTCTTTTAACTATTTTTTGTTATTTAAATATATATAAAGGTTAGCACAGAATATCCAGATCAGTCGTATTATGACTTTAGTTCACATTTCATTCATAAGTCTCTCATGATTAATCAAGTGGTTCCTAACTGTAGATACCTATTACCTCAAGGAATAAAGTGAAATTTTAAAATGAACTTATCTTAATGGTAAAAAAAAATTAAGAATTATTTAATTTTATTTATTATATTATTATTATTTTAAATTTGCTATAGGGCACATGTGCTTACCAGAAAGAGACAAAGAAAGAAACAGAGAGAGTAAAAGAAAATTGCCAGGCCCAGGACTTTAAACTGCAGTCAGCCATGTGGGAGTCCAGCACCCCAACCACCACACTACCTGCTGACCCCCAATGAACATAATTAAAAAAAAATTTTTTTGAAAGAAATAAAACAATTGGAGAAATTACATTGTCAAATGAAGCCCTTGTCTCTAACACTGTGAAATAAATTGCTTTCATGTAAAATAGGATTTGAAAAATAACCTGTCAAAAGTAAATGCACACAGATGTGTTTTAATAATAATTTAGTTTCTGATGTAAGACGCAATAAAAAATTGATGTATTAGAAAGCAAACTTTCATTAGGACCATTTAATTTACATTTATTTGATAACATTTTCTCCTACATGTTAAAAGTTAGGGCAAAATAACCCGAGCAACTCAGGCAAATTCTCTTTGTCCATATATTGAAAATAAGTTTTCTTCGGTGTAAAAACTCTGTTCTTTAAGATAATGCCTATTCATTAGGAAAGACACATAGAATCAGGTTAAGAAGTACCCTTTGAACCTTTCCAGTCCCAGTGGCCCAGGCAGTAGGGGCTCAGCTGTGAGGTGTTAGGAACCAGTGGGAAGGCTCTGGATTCGTGCTGTGAGGCTATCTGAGTCTGCCCAGTGTACCAGTGATCCTGGCTGCTCCAGGGTTTAGGATAAGATCACAGTGTGAAGACCCTGTTGAGGGTTTCTGCCTCTCTCTCTCTCTCTCAGGAAAAAATAAATAAATAAATAAAAACCTTAAAAATAACCCCCCCACCTAAAAAAAAACAAACAGCGGCCTTTGGAGTGAGACTGCCTGGTGCAAATCAAAACTTGCCTATAATCAGTGTTTGAGTTACTTAACTTTCTATAAGCCTCAGTTTCTTCAGTATAAAATGGAGATCAAACAGAGTTGTAAAGATGAAAAAAATAGTAATAAAGTAAAACATTAATAAACTGTCTGGCATGTAGCAATGGCTCCACATAATACATACTACTAAAAATAAGTTTTAATAAAGAAATCAGTAAGATATGATGGAAAGTGGCATTAAAAGTATGCGTTCCTAGATTAGCCCCATATAGCATAGCGATTGACTGCTGTGTGGGGGAGCCAGATGGCCTACAGCGTTTGGGCCATAGCAGCTTGGAAAACATGCCAGGCGGGTGCATGAGCATGGCTGCCCAAAATCCTGATGGGAGGGAGAAATAGAGGAAGAACTGCCATGTGACTGCACCCTACTTAGCAGTGCTCTCACTCTCCTCTCTCTGGTAAGCCAGAGACAATGGAAAAGTGGAAAAAGAAATGAGTATATGTGATTCTACGATACAATACTATTATGCCATTTGATTTAAAATAATCATTTTGTGCTTTTGTCTTAGTTTAGGTCTTGACCCTCACCTCCCATTGCATAATAGATTGTATATAATTTTCATTCCTAGCATTTTGCAATCTAAGGTTTATTCTCCTTATTATCTTTGGATTATCTTTCAAAGATGCAAACCTTAAAAAGTTAAAATCTCTGATGAAAAATTTTTAGTAGCTAACTAATCCTTATACAATCAATTCCAGTCTTCTATGTGTGAAATAAAAACTTCTACCTTTTGGATGCAATCTATTATTCAACCTTGCCCTTGGTAACTAATTTTCCCTACCCTGTAATGGCAGCCCTGCAGTTACATGCACCTGGCCCCAAAACTACTTTGTCCAGGGAGACTTTTGTCTTCTCTCTCTTCTCTGTGGAGTGTATATTCTACTCAGCCCTCAAGTTCTAACACCAGCAGCAGTAAAGGCCATTTAACTCAAAGACTACTTCAGAAGTTCAGTCTCCTTGGCTTTTGATTCAATCTGTAAACATCTTGGGTTGATTTTGATTATTGCATTATCTTACTTGTGTGCAATGTGCTTACAGTGCATATGGCAACACAGGGTGAAAATCATAGGGCACTCGAATCCCAAAGGAATTATGCAACTGTCGGTTTTGTATGACTTTGAAAACACTATCCCTTTAAGTTTCGACATCCTCTTCTATAAAATAAGGGCAATTTAACACCTATTATCTTCCTAGAGCTCTTCTGGGATTAAATGAGAAACCATGTTACCCAATTTGTAATCCCATGCTCCTATCACTTTCCAATCTTCGCATAGTTTTTTTTTTTTTTGGTAGGATTATGCTTCTTGTCTTTTGACTCTATTCTTTGTCAAGAATTAACTTTTCTAGTCCTGCTGCTTTCCAGTCCAAACTGGGTGATCAGCCATGTAAACCTCTAGATTTCCACGCTCATTTTTCTCAGAGTATTTACTAGCACCAAATCTGATCTTCTCTTCATTTGACTCTTAGCCCCTAACTAGAAACTCCAAGGGGAAGATATTTCACCAGCCTTGTATTCCCAGGATCTGTCCCTGAATAGACACTTGGACCTCCATAATCCTATAAATTCCTTGAAAACAGTGAATGCGGCTTATTCATCTTTGTAGTCAGAGTACCTAGCAGAATATCTGGCTCACAGGTGTTTGCTTAACAACAGAATAAATCTTTGGTCAACAGTGGCAGATAATCCTTTTACAAATTTTCTTCCTGTGCCCTTTTGTGGCATTTGCTTCATGGCTAGAATTAGATTTCGAAAACTAAGACTTGCTTCTGTCTTTTTTTTTCATAAGCCTCTATCCCTGAAAGTTACTTTAGATACCTACTTTGTCCAAACAGAGTTCCTATGATAACCTTACAATAAAACATATTCTATTAAAGTGAAAGGAACTGGTTGGGATTAGGAAGTGCACCGAGAGACGTCTTAGGCAGGCACTAAACTCAGCCTGGCAATGTTAAGAAAAGGATTCTCTCCTAAGTATTTAGGAGACACAACCTTAATCTGGAGAAACTATTACACAATACACTATTCAACCTAGATAGAGAAGTGTTTGGAGACTTTTGGAAGCTCAAGATATTTTGGAAGCTTGATTCCAAGGAATGACTTTTTCAAGAGGAATTTCACCATATCTTGGCAGAACAATGGAATGGTGCTTGTGGGTCTCCTAAAATCTGCCCCAGTTGGTCACTATTCAGCCTATGGATGAGATAGCTGTTCGTGTGCATGGGAGGTTGCATTCTGGCCAATGCTCTAGGAACCTATTTTAAGTCACTAGTAAGTGTTTTACATGCATTAGCACATTTACATTTATATCAACCACATGAAGAGTTTGTATACTCAGTTATCAAATGAGTCAACTTAAGCATACAGAATGCTTCCTTTCTTAGTTGAGTAGAAGAACCAGGCCAGAACTCAGACCTCTAGCTCCAAGGGAGGAGATCTTCTGAGGACAGGAAAAGCTCCCATTTATCCCTGTGCCCACCATGTATCAGGCATGGTAAGATATGAATGTTCTTTCATTCAACAAAGAAACTCACAAACCAGGTATTAGTATTTCCTACACTAAGAAGCTGATGAAATTGAGGCCCAGAGAAGCTTAAGTACTGGGACATTGGAAAAGTCATGACATATTTTCCTATGCAAAAAAAATGACTTTTTCCCAACAACCCAATAGTATGCTTAAGGTCTTAAATTGAGAATTAAACTCAGATTACCAAAGGTCAACATCACCTGGGGAAACTAGAGTCTCAAGAACTTAGCAAGTAGGATTGAAAATAGCATTTCAACAGAAGAGTACTTTTTTTTGACTTAAGTAATACTTAGACAAGGATAAACACTACCTCATGTCCACTATTGTTTTTTAGGGGTGGGCACGACATTAAAATAATACAAAGTTAATCATTATTTTCACTCTAGGAATTAAGACTAAAGTATTTCAAGTATTTTGATGCTAGATTTGTGAGTGTATAGATAAGTATGGTATTCAATGTTAACTTTTGAAATAAAAATGCATTTTTATTTTACTATTTCGGGTTTTTTTCTTGAAGACCTAATTTTTTCTTCTTCTTTCCAAAACAGTTACTATGGCATATTATATTTGTGTTTAAATTTTGTTCTTTTTTATTCCTTCTTTTTTAGAATGAATAGTTCCTGTTTAAAGGATAGGAAACAGAGTTAGGTACTATTTAACTTGACCTTGTGTATCAATCTGTACTCTTCTGGGGAGAAAGACAGCCTTTCATTCCAGGTATGCAGTGAACTCTAAAAAATACTCACAAACAACACAGAACTGTGATTTTCAGAGGAACTGCTCTAGTGTGTTCCCTATGTTCTTAAAGAGAGGACTTAGACTGATATTTTTGCAAAAGTTGAATTTGTAAGTATGGTACTTGGCAGATGTGCTTTATGGAAAGTTGAAGGCAAATGAGCTAGAAGAGATAATGCCAGAATGGTCTCTGTTTCAGGGCAGATTGTTATACCATATGGTGAAAGAATATGAAAAATTTCTTCCACCCAAATCCATGAAATTTAAGCTTTCATTCAGCTGACAAGTCTTCCATGAGTCCAATTCCTCCAGGATCTGTTATGCTCTGATTGACTCCCAGGATTCTCTGTAGATAGTTAACCTCTTTCTTAAGAGTTACCTAATACTATCAATTATATTTAATTAAAAATGCAGCAATTGAAAAAATAAAAATTAAAACATAGGATATTTTAAAAATGACAATCTTGCCAGTGGGTAGTAGATTAAGCAGAGCTGTTTTAACACTTTGGCAGGTCTCACTACAAATCATATTCAACAGATCTGAATGACCCTACTTCCCACATTATAGACGATTTTTGCTATAAAAACCTAGAAAGTGTTCTTATAATTTTGCCTTTGAAATTATATGGCTACTATTAAACTCATTGAGCTAATGGCTGGCCCTGATTTCCTTGTAATCATCTGGTATGTTTGGAAATACTTGCAATATATCTTAAAAGTCAGCACAGTATTTTTCTTTTTTTTTTTAATGTAATAACAATTTTTTGAATACTCATTTGACAATTATTGAAGTTGACATAATGTTATGCTTTGAACATTTCATTAAACTTTCATCTTGATTTTACAGTTTTCTTTTTGTATTTTGAAGCCAATTACCTCATTTTTCAGTTCTCAAACATTGCCATAGGCCTGTGAAAAGCTCAGAGGCTCCAGTACTGAGGATAATGCTTACTGTAAACACGGAGCCCTGAAGGTGGGAATCTGGGAGGAAAGGGAATTCCAATAAGAAGTGATTCATGCAAGAAGACATACTATTTCCAGATTGTGTGCTACTTCCTGTACTACTTTGATAATTATGAGTTACCTTATTTGCTAAGGAGGTGAAGTAAGGTATCAAGAATTCTCTGTGCAGGGGCTTACTCATGATCCAGCTCAAACCAGCTGATTATAAAGAAGCCTAAGTTGTGGTTACCCTCATTAAGAACCTCACAGTTTAGTTGGGAAAAAAATGCTATTTTCCTAGGTTTCGTCCATCATAACTGAACACATGAGATTAAAAGAAAATGAGTGCAGGGTTTGAGGACTTGAATAATGAGACTAAATCAATAATATGGTTGCCTAGTTTATGGTAAGTAACCCTTAGAACATGTGGCTAGTGACTAATGAATTAGGAGTCTGTGAGACATAGAGTTACTGGGGCCCTAGCAAGAAGAGAATTTAAGAAAGGGCCAATGCATCAGAGAGGTCATTCATTTTTGCTCAGTCTCAGTAGTTTTGAACTGGGGTTAGGTTCTAACTTCAATTAGAGAAATTGGAAAGACAAAAAAATTTTTAGTTTCAAGTATCATAGGTATATCAGACCTTAAAACTCTGACTCCTGTTCTCCTCAGTTGCTTGGTGAATACGGTCATTACTTTTTCTCCGAAATGAACCTTGTTTTCTAAGGATAAATATAATGTATTGTTTTGCAAAAAGCACAAGATATTTAACAGAGGCCTAAATAACAAAATATTTTTCCTTCATTAGTCTTCTTCTAACCTAAATAGACCATAGAATGGAAATAGTATGGCTTCAATAATGCAGTTCTTAGTCTTCCGTAAGTGGGTGGATGCATGCGCAAGTAGGCCAAGAGATCAGATGACAATGCTTGAGTGACCCTCTCCACTCAAAGGAAGTCACACCCCACTGCAGGCAAGAGCTGGCTTCAGGTCGCCGCCTGGTCCATTGGAAGACAGTGAGTCATCATTTCATACTAAGATCTGTAATAATGTGAAAAGGACATCAGTATGCTCACCTACCCCAGAGAATGAAACCTGGGACAACCTGTCTCCAGCCCTTTAGAGATAATTTCTGACGACATTTGTCGTCCACTAAGGTTTGATGTGACCTGAAAAAGAAGAAATGGCTGCAGAGGGTTTAATTCTCCCCAAGGAACTGCCTAGCAGTCTTCTGGGTTGTGTGAAATTAATTATGGGAATTTAAAGTTGATCCTTGATTCCTAGCAAGAGAAGCCCAAGTAGAAATGGTTTATTGGGCCAGTCAGTATCATGAAGAATTGTTCACAGGAATAGAGAGTCAAACTCTTGGATGAAGAATCATTTTAGCAGAATCACTGCATATGTTTGTGTGGGCCTTACACTGCACCACTCCACGGAGCACCAAGTTTATAAACCACTATATGAATTGTGCTTTGGGAATGGTGCAAAATAGCAGCCCTATTTTTCTATTTCTCAAAGGGTGAAGCAATGCAGCTATATTTTCCATTTTTAAATAAATCCCAAAGACTCAAGCTGAAACACTGTGGCAGGTACTCTTTGCAAAACAGAGAAAGCAATATCAGAGAATGAGTAGGAACAACTTGGAGTTAGATTGTCAAGGTATAAATCCTAATTTGGTCTCTAACACAGTCAAACTGCTTTACTTCTCTGTGCCTTAGTCTCTTCTGTTGAAAAGTGAGTAAAATTAAGGTGGTTGGGAGGACTAAACTAGATAAAACAGATAAAATGCTTGAAAAAAAGTGTACACAGTCAAAAAATAAATGTTAACCCTTACTATGAAAGAGTTTCCTGTGTTCAATCATTAGATTCATGAAGTAAATACAAAATTATCACAGTTGTATTATTATGATTCTGCTATAAGAATATTTATGGCTCCAGAAGAAACATTTTCTGGGTGCCCTTACGTTGGAGAACTAGGAATAGGTAAATGAACTACTCTTGTAGAAAATGAAAAACAGAATTTTTTTTTTTTTTTTTTGAAGAGGTTTTTGCTACAGGGCGCATGTGCTCACCAGAAAGACAGAGAGAGACAGAGAGAAAGAAAGCGAGAAATCACCCCCGGGGGTATGGCCATACTGCAATCCCTTCTCGTCTTGGGATCTTGGGCACGCACACACATGCGCCCAGCGTGAGTTTAAAGCCATCAGGTCTGGGACTCAGACCATGGTAAGCTGCATGGGAGTCCAGTGGCATTGCCATTATGTCAACTGCTAGTCCCCAGAATTTTGTGATTGCCATTAAGAGTTTAAAAGAGTGTGTCATGGAAGGGGCCAGATGTGGTATAGCAGTAATGCAACTGGGCTTACATTAGAAGGTCTCAGGATTACGTCCCTCCCTCTACAGGCTGGGGATTCACATCCTCATAATCTGGGCTGGCTGAGTCTGGGGTGTATTGTGGTGTGAGGACCCTGTTGTGGGAACTTCTCTCCCTCTTGCTGTCTCTTATTTTCATGGAAGAAATAAATAAGCTTTTAAAAAGAATTGGTTATAGAGGTTATATCTGCTGGATACTTTCAAATGTAATAATTATCAGTGAAGGCTAATAGGAATCTAGAAATATTCAGATAATGAGATAAGGGAATATGGATTCCAAAAATAAATGAGCAAAAACAACAAATTAATGTTATTCTATTACTTTTTTGTCTTTCAGGTAGCTCTGAAAGCATGACCACTTAATCATTTGAAAATTTTTACCTGGATTACCAGATAAACATAAGAAGCCAACCTCTATTTTATTAATCTCTAAAACTCATTTACGAGCACCAAATATATCAGTGGGCTAATAGTTAATAAATATTTTCACCACGGATAGAATAAATAACAAAACTTAACACACAGTGGAATTAATTTGCAATGATAAACATTTCAGGCATTCAGGAAGGAAATTTTTGAGTTGGAGATGAATTGCGATGAAATGGCAGGTGCTTTTTCCATCCACACATAAAACCAATCCTAGTGAGATTAATTTTTTTAAAAATCCTGCATTGTTATCCTTTCATTAATCATTAACCAAAATCTGAGTGACTAGCTGAATGAGTAATTTGGTTAGGTAAACCAGAGAGAGCAGAAGAAAATGAACATTTATTCAACACCTACTATCCACTTGGTGTATTATATATATTTTCTCTTCTAATATTCAAAATACTGTAATTAACTTCTTAGTTTTTAACTGTAAGCTGATGTTTAAAGAGGTTATATCTAACTCCTTTGGACCATGCTCTTCTATTATAATAAACATCGATATTGCCAGAATGTTAATTCAGGAGCTGGTACAGTTAGCACTCAGTAATGTGTGCACGCACATGCATACACATGGATACAGACATACTCTGCTCTGCTCAAGCCTCTGCCTTCTACAGTGTCATCCATAAGATGCTCATCAGATGTGGCCCCTCAAAGTCCTCTGACCCCTGAGGTAAATAAACTATTCTTATTAATCACCCAGTTTCAAGTATTTTGTGTTATTAGCAACAGAATGAACTAGACCATATGTCTTACATCTGAAATGTTTTTGTTCTTTACTGAAGAATAACTGCAAGACAAGAATGGCCTGTTTTATATCCTCCTAGCTCGAGTATCTAGAAGAGTACCTGGCACATAGGAAGCACTCAATAAATATTGGGCAAATGATTGAAAGAATGACACAAATCACAACCATTAAAATGGAAAAGTAGAGGAAAGTACTTGTGGGTGGGTAGTCAGAAAGGGTTCAAGGAGAGAAGATCTTAAATATGGAGATCGAAGGCTGATAGAATAAAGAGAGCCATTTCCTGGAATGAATAGTTCCATTTATGACTAATTCAAGGAGTTTCAAGAAGTTCTTCTTGGGACCAGCAAATGGCATAATGATTATATTGCTGAACTCTCATGTAGGCCACTGTGAATGGTATAGACAAAAGGACAGGAAAGGGTGCAGACATGCTAGAGTGACATAAAGTGTTATTCCCAATAATGGTGGAATGATTTGGGGTTATGCAAAGAACTGTCTTAAAAAAAATGGGCTTCATTGGGGTTAGAGGAAAGGAGATTACTGTGAGGAGAGGTATTAGAGGTTTGAGCAAAACCATATAGTGGGCGGTCAGGGCTGAGGTGGAACATTTAAGGTTCCCTCCGACTTTAGGATTCCAAGCCCCACTTTTTAGCCTTGTTACTCTTCTTTTATTTTTAAGAAAGATGTTTGCTATAAGACATGTGCACTCACCGGAGAGACAGAAAGCAAAAATCACCACCCCAGTGGGAATACCACACCATAATCCCTTCTCCTCCATTCTCCTTTTGGGATTTTGGGCATGCGTACACATGTGGCCGGTGTGAGTTTTAAGCCACTAGGTTCAGAACTGGGACCACAGTGGCCTACATGGGAGTTTAGCAACATAATCATTATGCCATTTGCTGGTCGAGAGGTTTTTCGCTACAGGGCACGTGCGCTCACCAGACAGACAGAGAGAGTCAGAGAGACAGAAAGCGAGAAATCACCCCCCCAGGGCAGATGGTCACGCCACAATCCCTTCTCCTCCATTCTCCTCTCAGGATCTTGGGCACGCACACGCGCCCGGCATGAGTTTTAAGCCACCAGGTCTGGGACGCGAACCACAGACGACTACGTGGGAGTCCAGTGACATAGCCATTACGTTAACTGCTGGTTCCCACCACAGGGGTTATTTTACATTTGGCAAAACTATATTTCAGTTGGAGGAGAAATAATTGTCTTACAACTTTGCTCTGGAAGTTGTCCTTAAGAATGACATTAAAAAAAAACATTTTCTACAGATTTCAGAAGATGATTAATCATTTTGTTTTGAAGGCTTATAATATGATAAAGTATTTTTAGAGCATATTATAATTAAACACCTTCTAGAAAAATGTCTCTAAATCTCATCCTGTAGTAGGCCCCATTTCAAGTGGCAGAGTCTACATAGAACTTCAAGTAAACATGGCTGGCCACAGCTCAAGTCCTTGACCCAGCAGCTTGAAAAATCATGGTGTGTGCGTGCGTCTGTGCACTCCAAATCCTGAGAGAAGAATAGAGAAGTGATTATGGTGTGGCCATCCCCCCAGGGTAATTTCTCACTTTCTCTCTTTCTGTCTTATTCCATCTCTCTCCAGCTCACCCCTACACCTTATCTAGTGAGCAAATGTGCCTTATGGCAAGAACTTAAAAAAGAAGATATTCTCTGGGCTCCATTAGTCTTTGACCATGTAAGATTTTCTTTGTTATCAGGATTGTTTCCTAGTTGGTGATTATGGTCTGTAGCAGGTGAGTGCAGCTGTATTTCAGGTTTGCAATGGAAGAAAGAAATGTATAAAGAAGTACATGCTTCATCAGTTAAGGCATCATAAAGCTCAGAGTAAATTGCCACCTTCCTGTTGGTTTGTATATCAACTATGTTCAACTTGACAGAAGGAGATGTGGGGAAATCATCTTGGCTTACATGGAGGAGGGAAAAGTTGTAACTAGTTAATCATTTAAACTACCTATTAACTTATCCACAGACACACACAGACACAGCTCTGCATAGTGAACTCTAGAATGTGGCCAGTGAGGGTTCCAGTTGAGAACAGGAGAAACAAACTTCATGGGACTGCACTGAGGCAGACAGATGTCATAATAACCACTGGAACACTGCCTTCCCCTTCTATGAACATACCTACCAATGTATACATGGTGGAAGGGGAGAAATGAGAAAGCCTATCCACAGACCCTTAATTTCCAAATCCGATGCCAGGTTCAAAGTATTACCAAGAGATAAGACTGGTCTCTCAAGACACACTGGTCATAGCTTCAGTGCTGCAGGCATGCACCACCTCCTTCAGCTGTCAATCCAGGCTGATAATTTGAGACCTAGAGGCTGGTGACATTCTCTCTCCACATACCAGCTGTCTTTAGCCAGCCAGCACCCATCTAAGCCAAAGAAAATGTTTCTGGCACTTGCCTAGACATTGAGAGAAACACTGGCGTGGGGGGCACAGGTTGGCAAGAAAGGAGAGCCTCAACCTAGAGAGGTTTTGACAAGGCCATCTTCTTGCCCTTCAGAAGCAGTAATATTCATAGCACTCCAGGCAAACAGGCCCATGTGCATGTGCTATCTGCAGTCTTCCATCAGTGGGAGGAGGTCAGTTAACAAATTTCAACCCTTTATCAAAATCAATGAACACATTGCTATACTTAGATAGTAGTAACTAGGCAGGGGACCAGTATGCCTCCCTAACAGATTTTTTATTAGGAGGTATATTTTAGGCCCACCTCACTTTTTTGTCTGTACACCATAAAATTACAGGCATAATAGTCCACAAAGGGCCACAGCCTCTTCAGCACACAAAATCAAATTATGTTAACCAAATCTGCTTTTTATATTCATAAAGAGCTTAAAGCAGCTCTCTCCCTCGAGTAAGAAGCTGGCTGGCAGGCCCAGGCAGTTAACTAGCAGGAAGACTCCATGAGGACAATGGATACACGAGTGAGACAGGGCAGGAGACGCATTGCTCATAGGAAATGAAAAGCTCTAAAGCCCAAAGCATTTCCTTTCATTTTTTCCATGTATTGATAGCTCCCTTGAGGTTATGCAGCTGGATATTCTCAGAGCTGAGAGTGGACTGGCTTACTATAAACTATCCACTCTACCTTCAGATATTTCTCAGGCCCTCTGTTGTGACAGTTGACTCTATGATTCCTCAAACTGAAGCACATGCACGTCAAAGTTATCAGATCTTAACCTCTTAGAAGGCAATAAGATGAAAGAATATATTATGATTTTTTTCCTGTTCACTGATCTTACTTTCTCCTTTAAAGACAGTTGTCTATTTTATGTAAAATAAGCCTGGAGTGCCTGAATTTTATCAAATGAGAGAGAATGGAATTTCTAAACAGCATGTACCTGAAGAAGGAAAACATAATAAGCATTTGAGTATAAGCCACGGATTCTTCAGGTCCAGGTGCAGTGGAGACATTTTTATAACTGTAACATGGCTTTATCACTTAAAATTTATCTTTTCTACCATATTAGTGGTAATTTTCAACTAAAAATATAGCTTCAGTCACATAGGTAAAAATGTATGCACTGACAAGAAAATGAGATTGAAATTTTTGACACATAATAATTAATTAAAATCACAAAGTTCTGTGCAATAGCTTTGATTTTTTTTTTTTTTTAAAGAGGTTTTTGCCTTAGGGAGTGTGTGCTCACCAGAGAGATAAAGACAATGAGAGAGAAACTGAGAAATTCTCCAAGGGGGATGGCCACACTCAGTCCCTTCTCCATTCTCCTCCCAGGATCTTAGGCACACATGCACATGCGCCTGGCCTGAGTTTCGAGCCACCAGTTTAGGACTTGAACCATGATTGGCCATGGTGGAGTTCAGTGATATAACTGCTATGCCATCTGCTGATCCCTTCTCCCTTGATTTTTTATTTTTTCTATTTATGGCTATGGTCGGTTTGTTTCTTTGTTTATTTATTTTCCAGGAACAGTACTTTTTATTAAGTACAAAAACATTTTTTGTACCAAATGAGAACTTTTTTTTATAAAATGAGAACATTTTTGTACAAATGAGAATAATATGTCTGAAAAGTTTCTTATAACTGAGGATGATTATGATACCTACTCCCTTGATTTTTGAAAGCAAAAGGTTTCTGTACCCTGAGGGACATTTACTTTTAAGATAAGTGCAATAAAGTTAAGGATAAAATTGCTTTAAACATGCCAAGAAATTATTTTTTTAAAAAGTTCCTAAAGAGGAGAAAATATTCACTTGTAGTCAATAAAATGGAGCAGAATAGTATATTTGCAGACTGATTACAAGTTATGAAAATATGAAATACATAAAAGATTATAAAAAAATATTCAGTATACCTGCATTATGGTGATAGAATGACAGACAAGACTTTTTAAACATCTTTGTCCATAATTTCTGGATATATGATTTTTGTAATTAACAACAGTGTGTTAAGCCAATATACTATGTAAGTCTGACTTTATCCTGTTCAGGATGGCTACTGCTTTCAAAATAGTATTTTAGCTCAAAGTATATGAACATTAGGTTTTCTGAACTTTTATGTCATAACCAAGGAGTTAGGAATCTCTTCTTCCTTTATCTTAAGGAAGAATATAGGCTTTCTGTTCATTTTGGACAGTCATTAATTAAGACAACATACACAGGAAAAAGAGAATAAGTTACCAAATATGAAGGGTATTTATTTCAAAAACCAAGTCTCTGCTTTCAATGTTTTTATACTCTAATTAGGGACAAGTTAAGCTCATTTTAGATCTAGTGTACAGCATCCTTAGACTATAATATCAAACAAGAAAAATCACACATTTCTTTTTTCAATTTTTTTTTCTCCATTAAAAATATATAATTTTTGTTAATAGAAAATAAATAAATAAAATGGTTTGGGTTGACACAAAACTATATATTTGAGGCCTAATTTGGTTCTAAAGTCAGGGAAAAATGTCTACCCTCCTGGTACAATACTTTTACAGCAATGGAATCCATCATGCATGAAGACCTAATCTCTGACCTTCAATGGTAATTTTACCAATTGAAAAAAGTTTCAAACATGTAGTTGTAGAAAGGAAACAGACATTTGCTCACAGTCTGTAGAGTCTGATTTAGCTGACAGGAATTTTCCATCAATGGGGAGCAAATCATGGAAATTACTTAGCCATGGTTGGCTTTAGACTGGTCCTATATAAACTTCAGCTATAATTTGTTTAGTCTTTTCTGTGGTGAAGTATCAACCAAGTCTACATAAAAAGATTTTACTAATATCTTTGAGGTGACCTCTAATTACTTTATCTGATGGAGTTTTATCACTTCAACTCACCAACTGTAGATTTTATGCAGTTGTAATACTAACAGAAGCACAGTTAAACTTCTGCCAGGAGAAGCCATAGAGAACGCTGTTCTAAAATTGTCTCTACAAATGCTGAAGTAAGTTTTCAATGATTTTAGCATTTCCACATTAGGACATGTTTTAATATTGTATTTTTCCTAATGCAGGTGGGAGAATACCTTTTAAACTTTGAGCCAGTTTTACAGGAACCAAGAGAAACACTGAATAGTAAAATAAAACTCTTGCACCATTTCTAAAGCAATGAGGTAAAACTACTGCCAAGGGTCAGTGGAGCAGCTACACAGTCAACACCTCAAAATGCTAAGACAATTCTGGCTGCATCTCAGCCACACCTGTCTGGATTTCTGTGACCAATCTTGTGCTTTCATATGCTAGCGTTCCGAAATAGCCAGGCTTCCAAATGCAAGTGTGTGTGTGTGTGTGTGTGTGTGTGTGTGTGTGTACACGCATATGCAAGTATACTCATTTATTAGGTGTGAGGTAGTAATAAGGTAAGAGAAACACTAACCAAGCAGCCTAAATGAATCGATAAATGCAAAGTTCTTAGAACTGTACTTGGCACTTAGCTTGGAAACATAAGTGAATATACATGGTGTCCAAAAAGACATCTTCAGTCTATAAAGATATAAAATATAATCTATTTCCAGACTTTATAGACATTCTCTATATAAGCTATTATTTATGAGAAACCTTCACATAAGTATAAAATAGTATGAAATATTTTTAACCATAACAAATTACTGAATTTTAACTTAAAAGTATTTACTTTTAATTGTATTTATTTGATATTATTTATTATCCACATTTTGTCCCCAACAACCTGTAAAATAAACTCTGGGCTACAAACATTGTTATTTGCCTCTTTAAAATTGAAAAACAGTTCTATGAACACAGTATACCTAGGTATGACAAACCTGAGTTATAAAGCTCAAAAAATATGATATAATGATCTCAGAGGGTCTAACTTATTAATCATTATTGGCTTTTAAAAATAGTAAAATTAGGGGCCAGCAGGTGACATGGAGGTTAAGACACTAGATTCCCACATGGCTGACCATAGTTCAAGCCCTGACCCTGAGAACTTGAAAATCATGCTGGGTGCATGTGTGTGCATACACAAAATCCCAAGAGGAGAATGGTGGAGAAGGGATTCAGGCATGGCCATCTTCCCTGGGTGGTGATTTCTCACTTTCCCTCTCACTGTTTCTCTCCAGTGAGCACATGTTCCCTGTGGCAAAACCTTATGAAAGAGAAACAAAAAGTGAAATTAGAGTATACATCATTCCCTTTCCCAGTTCCTTCCCTCCCTTCCTCCCTCTTTTTTTCTTCTTCCTTCCTGCTTTTTCCCTTCTCCTTTCTCTCTCTTCTTTCCTTTTATTCATTATTCACCAACCAACCCAAAGACCAACGGAGCAACAATGATTTGTTGAAGGTTTTTTTTTTTTTATTACGACAAACCAATTAAGTAATTTACTGTTTGCTAAATTGATAAATTTGTTGGTAACGAATAAAATAATGCCAAGTTATTCCATTCATAAGTCTGTGTTCTAAGGGTTTACCCCAGTTTAAGCATAGTAAATCACTTAGTCCAGGACTAGAACACAGGGTCCAGTGGCACTTATAGTAAGTCTGACCTGACTCTACATATACCCATCATCAGTCTCAGCTCATTAAGCTCTGTTGAACTCTTACTCCCTCCTCTGATTTCCCTTCTACTCTTACTCCTCCAACTTGCAACACTCAAGTTCTCACAAACCACCTGCCAAGTCAGCAGCCTGTGTCTTCTCTCTCCCACCCTGTGAGGGCACTCCTGAAAGTTGCCTTGGCCAGACCTTTCCTCCTGTAACGTGTAGTAATGAATCTTCCAGTCTCTTGACCTACCTGGACAAGGTACTTACGTTTAGGGCTGGAATTAAATTTCTCAAGCACAACCCATATGACAGCCAATATTTAAGGGTCTCAGTAGGGTTTAATTTGTAAAGCATTAAAGTATGAATATACTCTTTTAACAATTTTTTTTTAGAGAAATTTTTGCTATATGGTGCATGTACTTGCCAAAGAGACAGAAAGCTAGAAATCATCCTTCAGGGGGGATGGCCATGTCACAATCCCTTCTCCTCAATTCTTCTCTTGGGATTTTGGGCATGCATACACATGCACCCAGCATGAGTTTTAAGTTGCCGGGTCTGGGACTCAAACAACAGTCGACTATGTGTGAGTCCAGTGCCATAACTGCTATGTCATCTGCTGGTTCTGAGTATGAATGTAGTCTTAAATTAGATTTCTTGCTCATTTTCTCTTCGTTTTTTCCCTGTTATTTTTATCATTCTCCCAAATACCTTCTTCAACCTTAAGAAGAGTCAGGAATTGAAAAGTAGTCATTAAAGAGAAGACCTGTGCTCTGAAATGTCCACAGCATGCATGGTGTGAAAAGAAGCCTCAGCACTGATCCGTGCCTGAAAAGACATCTCTTTCTTCACTGTAGGCAACCTTACTGAGTACCTAGTCATTGCTAGCAACAAAGTCATGGAATGAAATGAGAAAAAGTGCTGAGAAGAATTTAGCAAGGATGAGAATCAGGAAGTGAGCTCCCCTGGCACATTATATAATCATGTCACTGGTATCCTTATTAAAGATGACCTTCTAAAAACAGGGCACACACAAAAGTTACATGTGCATAAACACAGTAAGTCTACACAAGCACCATGGGGCTATTTAGGCTTAAGAATTTATGTACTAACTAAATACAATCTTAGACATTTATCTTTGATTAAAGAATTCAAAAAATGGCTAAAATCTCTTGCTTATGTAGCAATTAGGTAGCAATTTAGAGATAATAAAATCTGAGGATGCCTTCAAGTCTTAGGTATGCAACTTAGTTGTACAATCACGGGGAAAACTAAATCACTTTTATGGACCACATATCTTTGTGGGGCCAGTTAAGACACATGGGTACTATAATCAGCACAGTGCCTTAGTTTGGCTTTCATGAATGTACTGAAATTTTGGAAGAAGTCCCAAAACTACATATTAAGGAAATAGTGTAACCTTTTTTATTGCTTTAGTTCTTATTACTCAGACAGTAGTTCTGGTAAGAGAAGTTAACACCAACTTTGAACTAATCCTAAATACTACTGGATGACACCAAGGCAACTAATCATGACCATGAAGTGGTCTTAAAGTACCTGATTCTGATTCTGACCAGTCAATCCAATGAGCGGTTTGTGGACCCAAGTCATTTCTTTAAAAGTACGAATATAGAACAAAAAAGATTACTCAAATTGAGGCTGCTCTCCAGATTTGTCAGGAAGCCCATTGGGTATTCCACAGTTGGGGACTATGGTTTTCCAGAAGTTTTATAGCTGATGGCTCAAACCCCCTATGCTGTCTATTCTTACATTATGTATTAGATTATTGTTTAGAAAATACTCTCTGTCCTTCTCTCCCTTACCTTCCCTTGATGATATTGGTTTAGTCATATTATATCTTTTGGCCAACAGAAACTGGGCACAAATGATTCTGCCTGTTTTAAGCTGAGACCTTATAGGTATTAAGGGTTTCCATTTGCCACTCTGGGCGTTATCAACTATACCATGACAAGAAGATGCCATGGAAAATTGTTCCTCCAAGAACAAATATGAAGAATAAGTATGAAGGCAACCATCAGCTAGGAGCTATTCTAATCAGAGCCTACAGAAGCAAGAAACAAATGCTTTTTATAGTACACTACTGATATACTGTAGTTGCTAGTTATTCAGCACAACTATAGCAATAGCTGACTAGTATACCTTGCAATAAAAGATCAACAGAGGTTTTATATGTGTATATATATGTGTGTGTGTCTGTATATACATATTTTCCCCCTTTGGGGATACAAGGATTTTGACTGAATCAACTAGTCCACATACTTTCTATTTCATTTTTCCCAAACTTTCCCTAGCAACTCAGTCTCTTACTAGTCCTCAAATTGGCTTCTTCATATAAAGTATAATATCCCTAACCCATATGCATAATCTTTAGGAGCAAGATTCAACTTTTTTTATTTTTTTGGCCAAAAGGCATGTGTGCTCACTGGAGAGAGAGAGAGAGAGAGAGAGAAGGAGAAAGATGGGAAGTAAGAAAACATCCCCCATGGATGGAGAATGGAATAGTCATGTCGTAATCTCTCTTCCTTCATTTCTCTTTTCTTTCAGGATTTTGAACATACATGCACATGTGCCTGGGTGTGCTCCTCATACCTTCATGTACAGGACTCAAACTGCAAAGTGAGTGATGTGGGATCCAGCCACTTTAACCACCATGCCATGGGCAGCTCTCAACTAAAATTTTTGTATTTCTTGAGGAACTTTAGACTCTTTTTTTTTCTCCCCTGGGAGAAGTGTTTCCATCTCAAAGCTCCTTTATCTCTTTCTTATTTTACTAATCACCTTCTGTAGTACATTACAGTATCCTAGTATCCCATATCACTTATTGGTTAATATATGCCTTAGCATCTGAAAGTGTTTTGAAGGCTGGGATATCTCGCTTGAATTTTGGACAGAATAGGTTCTTCAAACTCATTAGAAATTATTATTATTATTTTTTTAAATTTTTGCCATAGGGCATGTGCACTTGCTAGAGAGACAAAGGAAAACACAGAGAGAGAGCAAGTGAGAAATTGTACCCAAGAGAGGATGGCCACACCAAAATCCTTTTTCCTCCTTTCTTGTCTTCAGATTTGGGGCAGACATGTACTCACTCCAGGTGTGATTTTGAAGCCACTGACTCCAGAACTCAAACCGTGGAGTAAGCCATTTGGGATCCAGTCGCCTTAACCTTCATGTCACCTGCTGGCCCCAATACTATTTAAGTTAACCAACTTCCTATCTAAATCAATTTCTTTGGATAGCCTAACTCCATAAATGTCATTGCCATCCTAGCTGCCCAAACCAGAAATCTGAGTGATTATTGATCCCTAATTCTTTTTAGTTAAATAATTATTTTATTTAACTTTATTTATTTGTTTGTTTGTTTTAATTTGACCACAGAGGGACAGAGAGAGAGAGAGAGAGAAAGCTGCCAGGTCTATAGGACTCAAACCATGGTCAGCCATGTGGGAGTCCAGCACCCTTAACCACCATGCCACCTACTGGCCCTGATCCCTAATTCTTTTATCTCCTATTAACCAAGTTTTGTTTGGTTAAAACACCTAAATAAGAATTGAACCTATCTACCTCTCTCCACTCCCACTGACATTTTATTAAAGCTCTTGACCATTGGTTTACATATGTTCTACCTACCTCTGGTCTTGATCATATGCAATTTGATTTCCTACAACAGCAAAAAATATTTTTTAAAGTGCATACTTTATGTAATTTTCTACTTAAAATCTTTAATTAATTTTCCTATTTTAGCAAATGAAATACAAATATCTATATGACTTGTCAGACTTTTTATAGTCATTTCCTACTCTAGTCTTATTTATGACTAATGATCTCCCGACTTGCCTTCTATACAATAGGCAAGCTAAATTTTCTCCATCTCCTCAGAGCATGTTACACCCTCTCTAATTCCCAATCAATTGCACATGACAGTCTTCCTACTTGACATTCTCTCTCTCCTCCCACCATCCTTCTCTTGGCTATCTCCTCTAGCCCTTTATAGCTCAGGTTAGATGGCACATCCTCCCAACTCTCGCAAGCCTGGCGAGGGCCTCTTCTTATGTGTTTCTTCAGCCTCATGCACTCACATGCTTCCCTGTAGCACTTACTGAAATGAATTTCTGATTTACTTGTCGCCTACTCTGTAGACTTAACCAAGATTCATCCCTCCTTCCTACTCGGTCCTCAGTGTACTTCCAGTATCCACATACCTCTGCAGCCACATATATACAGAGACATGGGCCTCAGCCCCAGTCCCCATGAGGGAAGCCTGATTGACTCAGCTAATCATGGAAATATCCGTTTTTGTGGCAGTAATTGGTTGGGACACAGGCATGTGATAAAACAGGGCCACAGAAACATTGAAGACCAGAGAGAGTCTGTCTGGAAACAATTTTTCTCCATCTTACAAGAAGACATAAAGAAAACAAGACCCTTTTGTTCTCCACTGGTCACTGATTATACAATTGAGCCAATTTGGTCACAGTGATCTACATGTGATAGCTAGAATTGTGACCTTCTAGCTATTTTGAAATTCTAGGGGAACAAGCCAGAAGAATCACCAACACTTAAGGGTGGCAAACCAGAAAGATGGAAAGGACTCAGTCCTTTGATAATATCACTGAGTTACTGAGTGAGTGATTTTGAGCTCCCTGCCCCAGGACTGCTTAGGGTGTAAACCAGCTGAACTATAGCTTTTTTCACTTACAGATGCAGGCTTTCTAACTTCCTTACTGCACTGACATGGATAAGAATTTACACTTTGGGACAGAATTGAAAAATAATACAACTCTGTCGTGAGCATAACACAGACGAACCTAGAAAACATAAAGTTAAATAAGCCAAGCATAGAAAGACAAATATCACAAGATCTCACTTACATGGGGAACCTAAACAAGATAATTTAATAGAAGTAGAGAGTAGAAAAGTGGTTACTAGGAGCTCTGGAGGCTGTTGGGGGGATAAGGAGAGATTGGTCAGTGTATATAAGGTTATAGTTAGGTAGGGGGATTAGGTTCTGGTGTTCTGTTGCACAGTAGGGTAACTATGGTTAACAATATTGTATATTTCAAAACAGCTAAAAGAGAGGGTTTTGCATGTTCTTACCACAAATAAATGAATGAGGCAATGACGGTGCTCATTACCCTGATTTGACTGTTATATGATGTTTGCAACTTCCTATTGTACCCCATAAATATGCACAATGATGGCGTGTCAATTTATTTATTTTGGGGGGGGAGGGAGAGGTTTTCACTATCGGGTGCGTGTGCTCGCCAGACAGACAGAGAGAGACATAGAGACAGAAAGTGAGAAATCACCCCCCAGGGGGGATGGTCACACTGCAATCACGTCTCCTCAATTCTCCTCTCGGGATCTTGGGCACGCACGCACACATGGCTGGCGTGAGTTTTAAGCCACTGGGTCTGGGATGCGAACCGTGGTCAACTACGTGGGAGTCCAGCAACATAGCCATTACGCTAACTGCTGGTTCCCGATTTAAAACAAAATATAAAAAAATAAAACAACTTAGAAGACTATATGGCTTTATGTAATTGATAAGACATACTTTTAATGTGTATCATATATAGGATTATACTCTATAATACTTTTGAGGAAAAGGTTATAGAAGTTTCTGATTTATTCTCTGGACCAGAGAATAAAAGGAAACTCAAATAGACCTTTGAAAAGCGAGGCATAAAATGATCATAGGGATTATATTGTATCAAATTTAGAATCCTTCATAAATGTGACCTAATTCAGTTTCTTCTCTGTTCTACCCTTCGCCTTTCCCATCTCAGCTCTCATTTTCTTTAAAAAGGTGAGTAACTTAAAAGGGAGAAAACTCTCCACATGTTCAAATGCACGACTGCACTGTTAATAACTTTTGTGGATTTAAACATTGGATGAGGCGGTGGTCTCTTTGCTTCTGCAGAATTTCTTGTCAGAAACAGGAATTTGAAGAATAGCAAGAAAGAGGAGTCTGTCTCCTAGTTTCATTTTTATGCATCTGCTATTAAGTGTGTGGTGAGGAGGACCTAAGCAGCAATTTCTTAAACATCATAGGCACCATTTGCATATCAATAACAGAGCCCAATCTCCATTTGCATGAAACAAAAGATGATGATATGTAACATGGAGAGCCCGGATTATTGCTTGACCACCTTTTTTAAAAAAATTATTGACAGTGAGCTCTTACAGTGCTGCAAATGGAAATGACTGTGTACCTGTAGACACTCATTTATACAATGAGCCAATTTGTGCAAGGTAGAACTTACCTGTTCTTTCAAAGTTTGGAAGAAGTGGTACACAGAACCATCTAATCCACCACATTTTTATTACCACTTTAAAGTGAGATATAATTTAAAATTGTATATATTTATGGGATAAGTGTGACAGTTCAGTACTTTTGATAGTTTGCTTATTCATTGACTTGAGGGAGTATTGTCTAAAATTAGAACTTTTGGCTCAATTTCTCTACTGTTAATAGCTCTGCTCCAGTTTTTTTGTTTGTTTGTTTTTATTGCTGAGTAAGTTTGTGCTGTTTTATTTTTGTACTTTTGCATTACAATCAAATCTTTAAAATAGCAATAATAAAAATGCTACAACTATAAAAATTCATAATCATTTTTTCTTCTGTGATTCTAGAATAATCTTGTCTAACAGTGTAGCTCCAACCCATACTTAGCTATTTCTTTTCTTAGTCTTTTTTTCTTTAATTCCCAGAGTATGTGTGTAATTGTGTGTGCATGCATGTGTTCGTGTGTGTGTGTGTGTGTGTGTGTGTGTGTGTGTGTGTGTATGTGTTTGTGGAGTGAAGGGAGGCATCTTTCCAAAATGTAATAGATGTTCTGGATTTTACAGGCTTACTTGGAGAAAAGGAAAAAGAGTGTAAGATAATTCATTAGCAATTTTACATTAATTACACATTGAAATTATATTTTGGATATGTTGGTTAAATGAAACACATTCTCAAAATAAATCTCACTTATTTTTTAACACCTTTAAATTGTATTTGATTTGCCCTGGGTAGCACTGTTGTGAGCACTGATCAGCTCCTCCCACATGGCCCCTTTACTGCGGATACTGACATTTTGCATAATCTCGGAAGCCATACTACGGTGCAAAAAGCATACTCCTAAAAAGATGCATGGTCCTGGAAAAGGAACACAATTTTTCTGGATCTCCATTGCTTCATCTTTAAAATGTCTGTATGAGCTGATTCCTAAATCCCTTTCCAATTCTCATATAAATATCTGAGTGACTTCATAATTTCCCCAATAGATTCCAAGGCCAGGAAATACAGTTCATATGAAAGCTAATTTCAGTTTAATAAGTATTTCTGGGGTGTCTATCATATGCCAAGTCCTGTGATAAGGTAATTTTACACCTAAATAGCCCCTACTCCCCTGTATTTAGCACTGTTCTTTATTTTTGGCAGCTCTTTGAGAAATATCTATGAGATAAATGAAAGCAGTAATATTCTGCCCTGTCTAACACATTCATGCAGAAAGGAGAACATCCACACATACACACAGTCTCCAGATGATATTTTTTTTATTGAAAAATAGATTTGTGATTCTCTAGCAGAAACATAAGTGCCCATACAACTAAATGGTCTCTGAACCCTGCAGCTAAAAATGTTTTGCTCCTTCTGAAAAATGGAAAATGCATTGTGATTCTAAGTAAAGAGCACTCCAATTTTAGCTGCCTTTGTCCTCTTTGAGGCTTGATTGGGTCAATAATTAGCAACACAGCTTCTGGGACTGAGAGCAAGAGGAGGAGGATGAACAAGTGCAAATGAGTTACCCTCAAAAAGGGATAGCGTAAAGCAAGAGAGCACTGGGACCTGTTCCGTCAAAGGTGTTCAGGTTAGGCAGACCAAGAAAAAAGAAAATGAAAATTAATCAACCGAAACCCAGCTGTATGTGATTACTTAATGAAGTCCACTGTTAATATAATACATTTTCACCTACTCTAGAGAGGACTTCCAAAATTACTCTAAATGTTTTTCAAAAAATGATTCTCCAGTCTTACTGTGGTTCTTAAAATTCTTTTTAATTTTCTTTTTAAACTGTAGGAGAATGAAATAAGGA
>NW_006204037.1:1359463-1360498 GCF_000334495.1 Tupaia belangeri chinensis
GTGCTGGATACAACACCAGGAATTTTAATTTCTACTCTCAGAACTGCTACAGACTTGCAACAGGGTTTGAGCAAATCATTTCATCTTCTGCATATGTTTCCTTAACTGAAAAAATAAGAGAAATCTCTATGTATTCTAATGGCTGGTAAGGGGATCAAATGAGCTAAGAAAAAACATTTACAATAAAGAAGTCTTCTACAGGGACCAGCAGATGGTGTAATGTTTACATCACTGGACTCCCATGTAGTTGACTACAGTTCAAGTCCTGGATCTGGTGGCTTAAAACTCACACTGGGCATGTGCGCATGCATGCCCAAAATTTCAAGAGGAGAATGGAGGAGAAGGGATTGTGGTGTGGCCATCCTCCCCAAGTAGGGTGATTTTTCACTTTCTCTCTCTTTGTCTCTCTCTTTCTTTCCAGTGAGCACACACACCCTATAGCAAAAATGTCTCTTAAAAAAAAAAAGAAGTATTCTATAAACGTATTTTATATAGAATCAATGGAGAAGTCTCTTATGAGCTACAATCTGATAAAATTACATGTAATTTTAGATTTAAAGAGAAGACTAAGAAGAAATCTATATATTCATGTGTCACTTATGGTAAGGAATACATTCTGAGAAATGTGTTGTTAGACAATTCCATTCTTGTACAAATACTGCAGAATGTACTAACACAAAGCTAGATAGTATAGGCTGCTACACAACTAGGGAATATGATATAGCTTCTATGAGCCTTATGAGACTGTCATATATTTGGTTTGTTGTTGACTAAAACATCTCTAAATGGCAAATGGGTATAAAACAAAAACATTAAATCTCTTATTAGAAATAATACAATATCCATAAAACTAATATTTAAAAATCTATGGTCCAATGGTTAATTATAAAGACTGGAACAGACTAAAGATTTGATGTCTGGCTGATATTTATTAGCTATGAGATTTGGAGCCTATTATTTCAATTTTCAAGTCTGTAAAATAGAGGTAATGACAGAACATCTCTCATAAGTTTGTTACAAAGATTGAAGAGCTTT